>NC_083588.1:4982111-5109611 GCF_027579695.1 Neoarius graeffei
TTCAGAAAGTGGACATTTTTACACATAAAGAGACCAAAGTGTTGTGATGATGATGATGATGATGATGATGATGATTATTATTATTATTATTATTATTATTATTATTATTAAACTTTGTCATATTTATTGTTATGTCAGTGATTTCTGTCAAAGACATGACGATGAAAATCAGTCCAGTCCTGATTTCTGATGTCCCAGTTTCAGAAGCACTGATAAAACCGCCTCATTTTATTGTTCATAAATTATAATATGCAATACAATTTATTTTTAAATTTTTAAAAACAAAAGTTCTAAATGGAGACACAACCTGGTACTGCTCAGATTTTGGTGAGAGATCCAAGCTTGGTTGTAAAAGTGTAATTATAAATTGTAATAAATGGGGCAATAAAGTGTAATAAAAATTATAATAAATACGAACAATAAAATGTCAACAATACATCAGTAAAAAATTAAATGTAAAAAAATCTTCTTTTTAACAAATAGCAAATAAATTTGTTTTATTTTATGAACAGATAAATTAAATTGATAAATAAATCTGTTCATTTAAATTTACAGTTGACAATTCAGTTCACACAATAAAATATAATTTGGAAAAAAATATCAATAAATATTTTTTATTTATTAAATTATAATTATTAATAAATAATTTCACTATAATTTTAAAATATAAAAATAATAACTATTACATTGAAAAATGTATTTTTTCTTCAATGCGTTTACACATTATTTTGGAAATACAACACTTCCATTCACACACACACACACACACACACACAAGATGCTGCATGCCGAGAACAAAACATATCAGATAAAAAGTCACATAAAATATAACATGTACGCTCTCTTGCTCTCTCTCTCTCTCTTTTAACCAGCTGACGGCATCATCAGACATGTCGGAAACATAATACGACAGTTCCATATCCTCAGCAGTGTGTTAGCGGTGTGAGCGCTCCTGGCTAACGGCTAATTTGGTGGTAATTGCGGCGAGACGAGCGTGAGCTCAGTTCCGGCCCCGGAGCTGCTCTGCTAAATTACACAAAAGTGTTTCACACACTAAATACACGCTAATTGAAAACGTGACGGCGTGAGGACTCTCCTTTTTTAACCCGTGAGGGTTTAACAATATCACGATCATGTGCGACAAGTTTTCACGCTGTGTGTGCCATGTTAATTCCTCCACACACTCGCTGTCAGAGCCAAACCTCTTACTGAGAGCTCAATAAAATCCAAATGAAGGTGAAGCACACACATATATATGTGTGTGTGTGTGTGTGTGTGTGTGTGTGTGTGTGTGTGTGTGTGTGTGTGTGTGTGTGTGTGTGTGTGTGAGAGAGAGAGAGAGATGTCGTAGAGTGTGTGTATATGCATGATTGTTCCTTGTGGAATTAAAACTGGAAGCTCGGACACGAAACAACAGGCTAGTTATTGCCCTGTGTTATTGAAATCCGAAGCCAGTTCGCTAGCAAACATTACGCTAATTATTATATTACGCCATTAAAATCATAAACATTAACTCAGATTATTCACTAGCTTTTGTATTTAAAGCAAGGTTACTAAGAAAACTAACACTGAGGCGAATTATTATGTTGTGGAGCTCCTTCACTCGTAAGCTAGCAAGAATTAAGCTAATTGTGAGCTGACGTTGTGGAGTTAAAGTGACTAGCCGAGTGACAAAACAATATGCTCGCAATTATTTTCAGGAACTGAAACCAGTCAGCTGAAGTCTTTGTTAGTTAACGCGCAAACATGAGGCTGATTCTGATATTATTGTGTTGAGCTACATTGCTAGCAGGCAAACATTAACATTAGCATTAATATTAACATTATGCTAGCTAGCATATTAAATCACTCAAACTGTTAGCAAGCCAGTTCATATTAGCGAAACTTCTGTGGTAATGTGTGTGTATTATTGTTGTTGCTGGGGTTTTTTTTGGTTTGGTGTAGCTGCACCTGCCCCCCCCCCCCCCCCACACACACACACACACACACACACTTCCAAAAATCATTAGCAGGCTACAGCTGAAGCCATTAGTCGGTCACCTGTATGTTTCTAATGGAGTCATTATGGAGGCAGCTGGAGGGAAACACTTGTTCCTTTGCGTTGCGTGCCTGCACTCGCCTTCGTTTCATCGGTGCCGGGGAAAAAAAGGCGACAGTGTGTGTGTTTTAACATTCCCTCATCATTTGTGCTGCGAATGTTTCACATTAAGTAAAAGACGGATTCATGAAGCGTGTCAAAATCAGACGTGGTTTTCTGACTGAGCCACTTCAACACGTCCTGATTTTTATTTCAAGCTAAAAATACAATCATGGCAATCATATCACAGCGCGACAGATAGCAAGCTTTCCAAGCTATTTAATATCAGCTAGGCGTACCGACACATTAGCATGATGTTGTGATACGATCAGACAGATGCTAACTTGTCACATTGCTCGACGACTCGCGAGTAAAACTAGTATTTTCAAATAGTGTTGTGGAAGTAAAAAGAAGGTCATGAGGTCAAACATTTGTTCCTGGTCATACCATCTTGTCAGAATTTTGTGACAAAAATAAATCAGGTAGCCTCCAGTCACTGTCAAACTGTATTAGCATGAAAAAGACAGTTCAGGAAATGAGAAATATACCACAGATTTTTGTTATCATGATGCTTTTTGCTTTGTCTCAAGTCCTCTCTCAAGGACTTATCAAAATGTCCGTCATTTCACTTCACGAATCAGACGAGCTAAACGTCATGAGGTGATGTTTAGAACAAAAATCAGCATGCTAATTTTCCTCATGCTAGACACCTGAATACACACGAGTTATCTTGTCACTTTACGAGATACAACTTTGACAAAGATCCTGCCACTATCCTTGAAAAGGCTTGCTAGGAAACGTGTTCTCGAAAAATACTTCAGAAAAGTTGTTTTTTGGGGTTTTTTTTAATTAGTCCTATATCTATCAACAACTGTTCGGCTTACAGAGTGGAAACAAACCGCTAAAACCAAGTGGCTTCTCACTGGTGTGTTGAGCGAGCATGGTCTTGAGTCATCGCGGCTAATAAGCACCGTTAAACACTTCCCTTTGGAGAAATAGTGCCCAACCCAACACCTCGACCCAAGTTCCACGTGTCTGGTGGTACCCTTTGAAAATGATCTGGTATCCATAGAAACCAATCAGAATATGAATACGAAGTGCGTTTTAGGTCTTAAAAGGTGCCAAATGTTTCTCGAATCCACTCGACTCCACCAGTCGTTCTCAAAGTAGGGTTTGGGGAACCCTACGGATCCGTGACGCATCGACAAAGGTATCGGATCTTTTCTTTTATTTATTTATCTTTTAATTATTGTTTTGTTTCCGTGGAAATCACATCCTACATTTTCAAAGTCATGATATTGAGTTGTCCAAGTATTAAACTCTGACCGAATGTGTGTTTTCAGTGAAAAGCTCAGAAACTTCATCAGGTATGAATTGATAAATATGTATAATGAATCATGTTCATGAAACAAATTCATACTTGGGTGGTGGAGAGGGTTATTGATATTGCAAATGATTTTACACTTTAAAAGGTCTCTGGCTGCAGACGGTTTAAGAAACCCTGGACTAAACCACTGACTTTCACAGACATCAAGGGTTGGGTTTTGGGTTTTTTTTTTTTTTTTTGCTTGTTTTGGATTTTTTTCATCGAGCTGCATGAGTAGGCAAAAGATCATCACTTGCTTCAGTTCAAAGAAAACAACGAAGTCATATACTATGTGTGGGGTTTTGTTGCTGTTGTTGTTGTTGTTGTTGTGATGATTGTTCTACAAATGGTTTTCATTTATGCAGACTAATGAAGCATGTAATCAGCAGACGGCTGCTCTCTTAACATGCTATTTGATCCTAATGGACATACTGCTCACTGTATTCTGTATGTGCAGCTGCACAAGTGATAACAAAGGCAGCGGTAAGACAACATTTTGCATGTCCTTCTGATATTGTGAGCTTTGTCCAAAACTGTCACTTGTTGTGGTGTGAGACAAAATGTCAAATTTAACACGGTCTGAAAAACGAGATGAAAATGGATCAGTAGTGACGTCTTTTCCTGGGTGACTTTAAGTCTGATTGAATAACAAGTGACTGTTCCAGTTATTCACGCTCTCACAGCGTGTCTGTTCACAAGTCCGAGCTCCTCGTGTATAGAGTGCACACGGGGGTCAAGAGAGGGTGCTCAGTCTGATAACGGATGCTCGCTCGCTCGGATTTGTCTTGAATCACGCTTTCTCGTTCTTTCTGTCTCGCTGTCTCGTTCATGCTCTAAACCCCAGGGTCTGGACTTCATTAGGTCCAAACCCTGTCTCCCCTCCCCACCCCTCACCTCACCGCCCCTCCCCTCCACCACCACCACCTCCTTCCTCATGTAGACAGAACAGAGGCGACATAATTCACTTTGCCAGGTTTTACAGTGTGCGGTAGGGGACCAGAGAAGGGTCAAGTGAAAGAGTGAAATCTGTTCCCCAGCTGTGTGCTCACCCCGCAGCCTAAAAAACAGAGAGAGAGAGAGAGAGAGAGAGAGAGAGAGAGAGAGAGATACTTGGGGTAAAATAACCCCCTACCGAGACAGTCTATCGAAATTGCTCTGTCTGTCTCCACCTTTCCTTCCATCAAGATTAATCCAGTTTGCATCAGATTCCTGAGAAAATCGCCCTCACACATTGAACACAGTATGTCAGCACACACACACACAGACCATATATATAGTCACTCCACAATCCCACATCGAACCCAAAGCACCATAAATAAATATTTTCTTTCTTTCAGCGTGTCACTTCTTTCCCGTAAACGAGGACTCGCTCACTAATCTGCACTTTCTCGACAGGCACTTCATCAGCACCTTGGAGTGTAAAACCACACCTGTACCTCACACACGTCAGTCTTGACAGCACCGAGCACAAAGTGTCACTCAGTCACTGATTCATACGTTCATTCATTAGTTTCAAATTTTTAAATCAATCGATCAATAAATAAGCAAATTAGAAAATAAATAAATAAATAAATAAATAAATGCTATCAGATCTCGTCATCGTCTAGTAATTAACTAATCATGGTCTCATAATGTAGTGTCTATAATAATTCATTATTATTGTTGTTGTTGTTGCTGTTGTTGTCTAATTATGAGCTAATAAATGGTATGATTCTCAAACTTCCACCTAGCACTAAAACATGTTGTTGTTGTTGTTGTCATTGTTGTTGTTTTCTCCTCAACTCTACATCACTCATAAATCTCCTGCCTGCATGTCAGTAATTATTATGATTCATAGAACATTATTTTTCAGCTCATTTTGGATGAATCTATCACTACTGCACATGTGCAAGAAATCAAAGGACAGTAAATCATTCAGCTGACTCAGGAGGTGTGTTTTTCTTGAGTGTAAATATAAATGCTCCTCTGGAATAGTTCATTTGTTGAGTTTTGGGTGCAGCTTTGTTGTTGTTGTTGTTGTTGTTGTTGTTGTTGTTGTTGTTTTTCCCCGTAGATGATTTTACCCTTGACATTATCCGACAAATGATATCAGTGAAATCATTCGAATATTTTAACACTATTTTAAAAACTAAATATCCAGTATAAGAGAACATCTCTAAATCTAAAACTTGTGCTTTTTTTTTTTTTTTTAGATTTTTTCCTGTTTGCAAGATGACGCATGCATGAACCGTCCAAAAAAGCGCACGTGCTCGCTCATCATGCCGTGGAAAACCGGAAAATCTGATTTTTCGTTCCCTTCTTTGCAAAAAAAAAAAATAATGTACTTTTTGTGTGTTTTCCTGTCTTTTAATCAGCATTTCAGCAACGACTTTTCACACGAATTTCATCAAACGTGCCGAGTTGTAAAAGTTCCACCTGATGCGCTCAGAGTCCCTGTGCAATTTCATTCACCAAGTCATCACACGATTGCACACAACGCGCAGTGTCTTTCAGCTTGAGGACGTTTCTCTGCAGAAGTCCAGCTCCAATTTGCAAGAAAACCCGGGAAAAAAAAATAAATGAACCTGGCGCGCGCGCGGTGCAATTAATCCGGAACGCCGCTGTCGGATTGAACGCAGTGATCGGGGTTCAGGTCTGACGCTGCGCTTTTGTTCCATTTGGAAGAATTTCATGACATTGTGGTGAAGTTGGGTGGATATTTCCAGGCCAACCTGCATGCACGAGAATGCATGCACAAGGCTGTAAATTAAAATAAAGAAAGAAATCAATAAACGTACTAACTTTTCGGTTTGTTTGTTTTTGTGGGTTTTTTTTTTTTTTGCACACATGCATGAAGAATATATTTTTTTTAAAAAACATCTCATGCAAGCTGCATTTAAAAAAATTTAAAAAGTTATCCTGTAATTCCAAACTGAGATCCATTTCTTCTGTTTTGTCTCCTGTTTTATTTTTTTTCTCTGCTTGACTTCCACAAGTACTTGAGTTCCAACTCATGGTTTTTATCAGGTGCTGTGAGTTTTAAACGCATTATTATTATTATTATTATTATTATTATTATTATTATTATTATTATTATTATTTCTACACGTGCAAGACAAGCTGAACTCTCTCGGGCGCAGGCGCGCGTTTTTTTCTTTTTTCCACAACTCCAGCCGTGTTTCCTCCTAATCCTGCTCGTGCACGAAATATTTTAGTGCTCTGATATCTGAAAAGATGCTTTAATGTGTGTGTGTGTTTTTTTTAAACGTGCTAAAATGAGAAAATCGTGTTAGTGCATGCAGTGCTGTTGTGAGAAGTGAAATCAGCGTTTTGAGAACATTTGCAACAAGAAATAAAATCATTTCTTATTTATTTATTTATTTATTTATTTATTTGCAATGCAACAATTTTATGCCTCTGGAAGCTTTTGCATGCCTGCACTGACTCTCTTGTATCACCCTCGAGAAAGTTTTGGATGTTCAGCTTCATTTTTACGCACTATCCAGAGACACGCTCCTGCACTAAACAAGCCCAGCATGCTTTGTGCGCGTGCATTGTGCATGATGCATGATGCACGATGCATGTTCACCCAAAAGCATGGTGCATCTTGTCTCTCTCTCTCTCTCTCACACACACACACACACACACACACACCACACACACACACACACAGATGATGTCTCACCTTTGCGCGGCCGTGTTGGCGTCCAGTATCCCGGCGCTCTGCATCCAAGAGCGCACCGGAGTCATGCCGCTGGCGAGCGGTTCCTCCTTCATGGTGAGCGCTCCCCGAGGGAGACCGTCCTGGATGGAAAACATGAACACGGCCCTCGAAAGCGGCTATTGGAGCAGAATTATTAAAAAAGAAGAAGAAGAAGCAGAAATCCTCCAGATTAGCTCTAAAAACCAACTGAAAGGGAAAGGGAGGGGGCAAAAAGAAATAAGCGACCAAAAAGAAAGTGTCAATAGGGTCCTTATCCTCTCCAAAGGGGTCCTTGATGAAGGCGCGCGAGCGCTCCGTATCCCACCGGGTTGCTCCTCTGTTATTTTAGATTCCCAATCATCAACCTCGCAAGTTCAAGATGAAACCGGTGTGTGTGTGTGTGTGTGTGTGCGTGCGTGTGTGTGCGTGTGTGTGTGCGTGCATGCGTGTGTATGTGTGTGTCTAGTTAAAAGAGGGAGGAGAGAACTCGCCAAGCATCTCAAAGGAGAAAAGCACCGGATCAAGGCGCGCGCGCGGTCGAGAAGTTGCTCAGAAGAAGGAGGAAAAAGACGCGAACAAAACGCGCGCGCGGATGAAAAAGCGGCGATGAAAACGGACGCGCGTGCTTCAAAAAGAAGGAGGACGAGTAGAAATGCAATGATTAGCGAGCGAACAAGAAGAGGGAGGGATGGAGCAAGGGAAGGCTTCGCGCGCTCCTCGGGGAAAAGGCGGATTGGGTAAGAAATCGCACTCCCTCTCCTCCCTCTTCTTCCTCTCCTCCCCTCCATCCGTCTCTTCACGGCTCGTGCGTCCCCGCGGACGCGAGCGCACCTTCTCACCGGAGCTGGGCGGGACCCGAAGCAGGAGGAGGGCGTGGATTTTGGCCTTACAAGGCGAGCTCATTTGCATGTTCGAGGCGTGGGAATCATCTGATTGGCGTCGCGAGTGAAACTTGTGCAGCCTGGTTCCGTCCCAAACCTGAAGTGGCCTGCGTGGTTCGACACCGGAACACTTCAGCACGAGCTGAATGAATTTAATTCTGAAAGATCAGGATGAGTCAGTGAGAGTAGAAACACATCACAGAGGGACAGAATCAGGATCAGTCCAGAACTGAGATCAGGAGATCTTCTCGCCTCTGTGTGTGTGTGTGTGTGTGTGTGTGTGTGTGTGTGTGTGTGTGTGTGTGTGTGTGTGTGTGTGTGAATTATGATCTATTACAGCACACCAAGAGGTGAAGGTTACAGTTACTGATGTCTAATCAGTCCGATTAGTCCAAGTGCACTGATTGTGAAACACACTGCAGCTGTCACTGTTGCTTGAGCAAAAAGAGAACTGATTCAATCACTCAGGGCAAATATCAGGCAGGGAATTGATTTTATTTTTCATTTTAATTCAATAATAATAATAATAATAAGAAGAAGAAGAAGAAGAAGAAGAAGAAGAAGGAAATAGTAGTATGAAAGTTATTTTATACTTTTTTTGCACATCATGTTCATAATCATTATTTGGATCCGACTTGTAATTTATTTACAATTTATCTACAGATTCTGTTCGTTTTGTTGTTTGGTTTGGTTTGTTTTGTTTTGCTTGGTTATTTTCTTTTTCTTTTATTTTTTGTTGGCCATAATGGACCTCGACATTTGCAAAACAAATTAATACTACTTCTACTAATAATAATAATAATTATTATTATTATTTTTATTATTATTATTATTATTATTATTATTATTATAAGAAGAATGTGGACAATAAATTAAAATGAATCATTTTGAAAACGTGTGTGTGTGTGTGTGTGTGTGTGTGTGTGAAGGAGCTGATGATCAGAAAGCAACGCGGATTAGACATGAAATATTTATCAATCAGACTGAAAACGATCCCGAGGGCTTTCAGAAGAGCCATTTCACCTCGATTAGATCCGAAACGATACGAGACTTCATAGATATGGAAAAAGAAGAAGCTTGCAGTTATCGCTCTGAGTGAAAAGAGTCGCTATTTCTGAATGAACCCGACATTATTATTATTATTATTATTATTATTATTATTATTATTATTATTATTATTATTATTATTATTATTATTGTTGTTGTTGTTGTTGTTGTTGCTGCTGCTGTTGTTGTGCTGTCTAGAATAAATTAAATGTTTAAATATTGACAACACATCATCATTATCTCATTATCTCTCTAGCCGCTTTATTATTATTATTATTATTATTATTATTATTATTATTATTATTATTATTTCATAATCAAGCTTCTAACGCGACATTATTTCAAGTGATCTTTTTACACACACACACACACACACACACACACACACACACACACACACACACACACACACACACACGTTACTCTGTAAAGAAGCGACTATCACATTGATTGTATTTTCTATCTTTTGTCAATTTATCTGTCGGATTCAAAGATTGAAATCCAGATCGTAATCACAGCTGGTTTGGTTTCATCCTGTGCAAATTTATTTATTAAAAAAAAAAAGGCCCTCGATAGGAACATTACTGATGCAACATACTAGTTATGACGGGGGTAAAAAAAAAAAAACATTTCTCCATCATTCTTTCATTCTTTATCGCATGACACCACCTTTTGCTTCTGTGATGGATGATTCTGTCCATGAAACAGCTCGTGTTCTAAAAATCAAACTCTTTTAACATGGCTTATGATTATTATTATTGCCTAAAGCGTGATCATATTTTGGGCACCAAATGTGGGTCTGAAGTGGCTGCGGTCTAAATTGTCGGCTGTGGATGAACGAAATGGGCTCGAAGGCAGTTACACCTTCAAGAGCCATGTGCTGTAATATCAGTGTGAAATATCACATGCAGCACTTGGGAAAGTTGTTCAGTTTGGGTGACAGTCCAAACCGCATGGCCCTAAATAGCCTAAATAGCTCACTCACCTAACCTCCAACCCCATAACCCCTGAAATAAAGCATGTGTCAAATTATTACAACACTGTTTCTGACATTCTGCAATATTTAAAAACATAGGCTTGGTGCTGGTGTGAGAATAGCGCGCATGCGCAATGGACATTCTCCACCTTTCTACCTTCATGAACAGCCTGTCAACTGGAACGAGACTTTTCTAAAAAACCTGCTCCAGGAATGTAAAGGTTTTAAAGGTGTTCACATTTGCAGGTGAAAGACTGAAGAGAAAAGGAAAGGTACAGTTTAGGAGTACAGTACATTCTTTTCTGAGAGAAAAATTATTGATTGGCCTAATCTTTATCAATCTTACAAATCACATACAAACACATTTTAAAAAAAAAAGAAAAACTAAACTAAACTCAATCAAACACCCTAAAACGGATAATAATGCAACAAGGCCTTTTTTGTGGCCTCTCCAAAGACAATTAGTCTTTCCTTGGCACAATTATAAGGGTGAAACTTTCTTTCACCCAGCCTAATTTTGGACACACACGAACATGAAAATCATTTTTAAGCTTCTATCCTGGTCACATTTAAGGAATAAAATTATGTTAGATACTTAAATTGGATAAAATTAATCAGTTCAAACAACAAAAAACAAGAAATTAAATCATGAAATCAGACATTTCTTTCAAACATGGAGCTGAGTGAGAGCGCTTTGCTGCCCCCTAGTGGACAACGAATGTAACACTTCACAGAACAGAGTTGGTCTTTTCACAACCGGTTCTCAGTTCTGGTTCTGCCTGGAGAACCCTGTCCTGAACATTTTTATTATTTTCCATGTGTTAGAGCAGGAAAGCACGAATACGTGCAGCACAGGACACGGGGTTCTTCAGGATCAGGGACAGGAACCTATTATTGTAAATCATGGCAGCTCCAAGATTTTCCTTGCTTTGATTTCAGATGTGTTATCAATGTGTTGTTGTTTTTTGTTTTGTTTTGTTTTGTTTTTTCTCAATTGCTTTGGCCAAATTCTCAAATGATAAATAATATTTTCGAAATGTATAAACCTCTGCACCATTGATCACTTGTTCACAACAGATTTCAATTTCTCATACTTCTGAGCAAATTTGGCAACTTGGCACAGCTGTGCAAATGGATAAGTGCAACTGATAAGTACAATTTGCACAGTTACCAAATGCATGACTTGTTGATCAAAACTGATGTGAAATGGTCATACTCTCGAAAACATGTCTGAATTCTTTCATTTTCGAAGTCGCCACATGCATAATTGTCCAGATCATATCATAACATGATACAAATGTAAATATCAAAGAATGGCATGAATACACAGATATCCAATATTGGCCGAGACAACACCCAGAATCTCCTGTTTTCGTGGATACCCTCGACAAAGATCTTGGTCCCTGAGAATGAGAGCATTTCACTCAGACATCATGACTTGCTAAATTTTGTAATTCTGTCAGAAAACATAAACTTTCAGCCCACAGATGTCATGGGGTGCTGTCCACCAAAGGGTGCTGATGGAGTTCATTCCACCAGATTCTCCATTCCTGAACTCAACTGAAGAATTCCTTTTTTGCATCGAGGTGGAATGTATATGATTATCAACCTCAAGACCAAATGTCTCTGCTTGCTGCAGTGGATGCGATGACACCAGAGCAGAACACATCGTTGTAGTGCAAAGGGAAAATATCAGGTGTGATGTCGATGAAAATCCGTGGCCAGACAGACAGGAGTGATCAGACAGATCATCCAGGAAGGTGGATGGAGTCTTTAGTGTTGCACTTTAGCATTACTGTGCTCCAGTACAATGTTTTATTTTTGATTCTGGCCTTGTGTGCCATGTAATTTTTTCTGTTTAACATATTGGACTCAAAGAAATCTGCATTTGAATAGCATTTAATTTGACACATAATAGCATTCAGTTAGCAAGAGAAAAATGGCATTCTGGTCCAGGAAGCATTCAATGTCAGTGAAAAAGTAGAATGAGACTGAAATCCGGAACTACATCACTGCTGACACGACGTCGCTGTCACTACATCACTGCTTCCACAAGGAGAAAAGAAATTTTCGATTCGAGAGGTTTGGTTAATTTATTGATGCAATGACTACAGTTTAAAGCATGTTGATTTTTTTTCGGTGAGTTATAACATTTTGCAGGTGAATTATGGTGTTGCACTTTGAGGTTTGAGATTGTTCAAAATGTTTCAAGAAATGAGCCAAAAGCAACTGAAAAAAAAAACTGGAATTATGCTGTGCTGCAGTTCAAAATCATAAAGTGCTGGAAGGATAAACACAGAGCAAACCTCGAGCAAGAGTCTCAAGCAAATCATGTACAGTAATGCAGTGCACCAGATAGATAGATAGATAGATAGATAGATAGATAGATAGATAGATAGATAGATAGATAGATAGATAGATAGATAGATAGATAGATAGATAGATAGATAAAAAATATCAGATAGATAGATAGATAGATAGATAGATAGATAGATAGATAGATAGATAGATAGATAGATAGATAGATAGATAGATAGATAGATAGATAGATAAAAAATATCAGATAGATAGATAGATAGATAGATAGATAGATAGATAGATAGATAGATAGATAGATAGAGAAAAAAATCACTAGATAGATAGATAGATAGATAGATAGATAGATAGATAGATAGATAGATAGATAGATAGATAGATAGATAGATAGATAGATAGATAGATAGATAGATAAAAAATATCAAATAGATAGAGAAAAAAATCACCAGATAGATAGATAGATAGATAGATAGATAGATAGATAGATAGATAGATAGATAGATAGATAGATAGAAAATCATCAGATAGATAGATAGATAGATAGATAGATAGATAGATAGATAGATAGATAGATAGATAGATAGATAAAAAATCATCAGATAGATAGATAGATAGATAGATAGATAGATAGATAGATAGATAGATAGATAGATAGATAGATAGATAGATAGAGAAAGAATAAAGAGAAAGATAAAAAAGAAAAAGATAAATAGAAAAAAGCAACAGACAGATTTTTCCTCCACTTGTGTAACTGTGTATTCTTCATCAAATAAACTGCTCACAAGCTCCAGATAAAAGTCATTTTTATTATGATTATTTTTTGAGGTGTTGATATTTCTGACACTTCAAGATCTCAGAATGTTTCAAATCTGTCGATCCTCAACACTGCTGTCTGATTTTATGAAGAAAAAGAGCCATGTTTTTATGAAGGGAAACAGATTTTAGTGCAAGAAATAAAATACAAAGATACAAACAATTTGCTTCTCATGAGTGCTTTGGAAATAAATACAAATTCTCCTGCAGAAGAAATGGCTTTGATTATAAAGTATAAAGCGCCACTTGGTGTTGATTTGGAGAACAACAAGATCTGGAGAAATCTGTTCTGCTTTCCAATCGCATTTTCAAACGTGTTCTTGTCTCCTTCCTGAAAATACTTTCTTCTCTGGAAACTGTGCCAAAATGGGAAACACTGCTCTGACAGTCAGAAGTTAGCAATCTGTCACAGTTTATCTCAATTAAAAATACTGTAGTGAAGCATATTTACTGAACTAAATCAAGTTAACTCAAGACATGATGTATGAACTCGAGGTAGAAAGTGCTCAGGAAAACCTTGTCATGGCACTGAAAGAAAAACTCCACCCTGAAACACATTTAGTCTGTTTAATTTTTTGTGTTTTGTGATTCTGGTGCTAATTTGTCGGTTGATGCTAATTTCCGTGAGGACTTAGCAGTTAGCTCATGCATTGATGTCACAGTGGGACGTTGTTATTGCGAGTGCAGTCATAGAAATAAATCTAAAATATTGAATATGCAGGTTATTCAGGATTGATTTTCCTTTCAGTATCATTTCAAGTGGTTTACACTTTGACTTGAGTTCATATTTAAGCGATTACAAAAACCTTCAACCACAAGAACCAGACATTTTCATGCTGACCTCACTCACAAAGACAACGTGTATTACTTGGTTTTTTCTGCATCAAAGTCCTTCAAGTTCATGGGAAAAAAGCACAAATTCAAACAGAAAAGTGGTGAACTGAGTCAGACTCTGAGGTAATATCCAGGTTTCAGAAAACACAATCACATTACGGTTGTGTTGTTTGCACGAACAGCCCACTCTGGTCATATTTATCACTTCATAACAAGCAAGACATTTTCTGAGAGTTCTTCAGGCCAGAAACTGTGATGTTTCTGAATTGTACCAGAACCCACAGAATGTACAGTAGGTTAGCGCTCAATGCTAAGAGTGTCAGTTTAGCCATTTGGAGACTTGGATTCATTTTTTTACCAAGATACCTGAGGGAAATGTTGATGTTTCTGATACGTTTGTTTGGTTTTTATTGTCACTATGGTTTTACTTTGTCTGGACAAAGGGTTTGATGGCTATGTGTTGGCGAAACTGTTGGTCAGCAGCCATATCTGAGGGGAAAACCAGAAGCTGTGTTCAAAACAGCACTGGAATGCAGAACAGGAGAAATGTATAAATCATATTGATGGAAAAAAAATTGAAAGGATACACAAAGTAAACCCATCACCACCACCATCATCATTCATCACAATCTTCCATGTTACAGTTCATCTCTGGGGTTATTTTTTACACAACTGCTTACTGAATGAAGGCAAGCCAGAATGGGCTCGGTCCAATCTACAGAACAAATACAACACACACATATACACACACACACATTACTAAAATTGGAAAATTGTTGAAAACCGACTTTGTAAAACATAGAAATATAGAGATAAATATCTAACTCTGTCCTTTGCCTATACATAGTTTGCACATGACGTCACAGAGTCGGGGATTCCCTAGTGGCGGCCATCTTGTGGGTCAAGCTTACCGTACGGGTCACTGAGCACACATTGTAACGCGCGAGTACAAAGTCTTCAAAAGAACCCAAGCAGGCTTTTTAAAGCTAGCAATGGTGCACACCTGTTGTATTCACGGCTGTCGTAATAGGTCAGATAATGACGTCAAGCGGAGCTTTTATGGAATTCCCACTGTACGGAAGCACGAAGGCGAGCAAACAAAGAAACTCAGCATACAAAGGAGAAATCTATGGCTTGCGAGAATCAACCGCAAGGATTATCAGCCTTCCAAACACAGCAAAGTCTGCTCCGATCATTTTATAAGTGGTAAGTTGTTTAAATAAACAATCAGTTGTGTTTAAGTTTGTTTTTGGAAACCAAAACATCATGTAAACAATCTCTGGAGAATGCCTAACTGGAACCGCTGAGTGTACGTTTACATTGTAATGTACACTTAATATCGCTCGTTTGTCACGTTTCTATTTGAAACTTGTCACTTCACTCACGCAAGGGTCATTTGTGAAAAACATTTTAGGTCTATTCTGTATGATTTGATTTGTGTTTAATCAACCAGGGATGCAAACAGCGTGCTTTTTGGCGGATGCCGCCTTTTTCACGGCTGAATCGCGCAGATCCGATTTTTTTTAGGGGGGGCATTGGAGTGTCTGATTATAATTTCAAAGTAAATTCTGTATTAAAATTACTAAATAAGCAAATGCCGTTACAGTCCATGAAACAGGAAGTATAAGGATGAGAAAAAAACAGTTTAAATCGGAAAGCTGCGCACATAAAGTTGTACAGTATATATAAGACAGCCTTTAAAGTTTGATGAAGTCAGTTTCAGGCTTTGGAGCAGGCTTTGGCAGTTTCAGGCTTTGGCAGCCCTGCATAGTCACTTGAAAATGCATCTTTGTCCACTTCGTAGGGGTCAATTCCCCCAATCAAGGCCAGTTTGGCTGCATACCGTTGTCGTGAGATGTCGTCTAATGTATCTATATACTTCTGTTTGCTTGATTTTGCCGACATTGATCTTTATTTTAGAAAACTGACTATATAACTTCATAAATTTGTCCGAGATAACATAGCCAGTAATGGCGATGGTCCGTTTTGTTTGACCCACAAGATGGCAGCTGGAGGGCTTTCCCCGGAATGCCATGACATCAGTGAAAACTATGTATAACAGTACAGCATTCAAACCACTTAAAGGCATAACTTAAAAACGTCATTGGACTCTCTGATATTTATTTATTTATTTATTTATTTATTTTTTACCAGAAAACAACCCTTCAGTGTCGTCATCTCTTTCGATGACACCTTGAACACAGTTGTCAATTGCACAGTGGGCAGCACCTGGCAGCGAGAACAGACAGACAGAGAGATTATTCCGACTCTATACATGATTGTATCATAAAATATACACTCACCGGCCACTTTATTAGGAACACCCACCCATCCACCTGCTGTTTCATGCAGTTCTCAAATCAGCCAATCCCTTGACAGGAGCACGATCCATAAAATCACGCAGATACAAATCAAGAGCTTCAGCTAATTAATGTTCACAACGTTCAAACATCAGAATGGGAAAAATTGTGATCACAAAGTGTGACTTTCACTGTGGCCTGATGGACTTGTTTGAGCCAGATGGACTGGTTTGAATATTTCAGAAACTGCTGATCTCCTGGGGTTTTCACACACAAAAGTCTCTCGAGTTTACACAGAATGGTGCAAAAAAACAAAAAACAAACATCGAGTGAGCGAGCGACAGTTCTATGGGTGGAAACAAACGCCTTGAGATCAAAGAGAGATCAGAGGAAAATGGACAGATTGGTTCGAGCTGCCAGGAAGGATATAGTAACTCATATAATCACTCTTTACAACCGTGGTGAGCAGAAAAGCATCTGCAACAGCAGAAGACCCCACTGGGTTCCACTCCTGCAGCCAAGAACAGGAATCTTAGACTCAAGAACAAATTCCTACGAAAGTGGACAGTGAGTGGATATATTTATATATTTAAACATGGTCCTTAAACTTACGTGAAACAGCATGATTCTTGTTTCGACTGTAACCTGAAATGGAAAACAGAGGCACAATAATAATCATGAATACGGTCTGTATCTGCAGACTGTATCATGTCCATTTTGAGCTCATTTGGGTGTTTAAAAATGAATCTGGACCGAAAAATTCATTTGTATCATAATTCAGCTGCATGACATTCCAGATAAGTAGCTTCTTTTCTCTGAAAGCAGGATTTAAGAAAGAGTGATGTGAGATTAAGCAGGTTAAACCTGAATCTATCTCAGAAGTAAACAGGCTAACACACAAGCTAGCATTGGAGAAAACAGAATAATTAGGCCATTAACTTGCAATGATGTGAACACATTAATTCATCATTATATCAAGAAAGAGGATCACACAGGAATTATCATGAACAGAAACACAATCACTTACAAATTAGTTCCACAGTACACAAGCTAGTCCATGAACTAGCACAAACACACAAACTAGTCCAGAAACAGCCTAGCGCAGGAATTATCAGCTGTCTGTGGAACTGACACTGGAGTAAACAGACTAATTCACAAATCAGCATTGTAATCTTTCATTCATTCATTCATTCATCTCCCGTCACCATTTTATCCTGGTCAGGGAATGCACAAAGCTAGCATTGTAGTTAACATGCTAATCCAGTACCACTTTCATGTCAGTTGGGATTAATTCTCGGAGTAACTGAAAATATTATATTGCAAGTTAAAAAAGGTTCCATTGTTGTTTAATTCTTATTTTATTTTACATTTAGTTTACTCTGCACTCCCCACTTCTGTTCTAGAAAGGGTTTCCAGTTTGAAGTTAAAAGAGATACGCAGAACCTCACTTTTTGTTTATAAATGCCTTGAGACCTCAAGAATGGCATAGGAATAGTTTTAAGCATTAACAATAAATCTAATGTCGTAATTTTTACGATTAAAATAATTCATATAGGTAGCGGCCTGAGTGAATGACCTTGACATCTGTGATGTTACCACAGGAAGGCTATCGGTCTCATCGCCATTTTCGCTAGACTAAAACACAGAGCTGACTGCAACTTCGATCTTCCATTTTGAGCTCTTTTATCGCCATGCCACGTAGATGTGTTGCTGGTGGGTGCAGCAACACGACAGAAGGTGGATTTATGTTGCATTCATGGCCCAAGAATGTTCAAACTGCAAAGATTTGGACACGTTTTGCGAGAAGTTCACGGGCACATTGGGCACCTATGAAGTGGTCTCTCCTCTGCGCTGCACATTTTACTGAAGACTCGTACGAAACGTCTGATCTGTTGAGGAGCGTTGGCTATAAGCCCGCATTGAAAGAGGGTGCAGTACCAACAATTAAAGGAAAAGAAAACTACAAGAAAAGGAAAGTAAGTTCAGTTGCACCAGTTCTCCCACAGTGTGAGCTGAGGGTTGTTGCTAAAACCCGGGATGGGACGTGACATATTATCGCTCGGGCAGTGACCTCCCCACGATTGTTGTTATAACCGGTGACATCCCGTCCCGGGTTTTAGTAATTGCCTGAGCCAAGCAGTAATGGCGGAGTACTCAGTATGGAGAAAATGGAGAATGAGTGGACCAGCCATCTCATTTATCCGCTGGATATGCTCGCCTCAGCAGCAATATCTCGCCTTTACGTGGAAGAAGCAAATGAATGGAGAACTGAACGAACATCTGAAAGTCAGATTGTTTCAAAACGATCGGCCACAAGGTCGGCCTTCAAGAAGCGAGAACACAGACGGGTAAGATGCGACTCTCATTTGGATACAAAACAACAAAAACAACAACACTCGCTGTTTACCTGTATTTAGATAAATATATGTAACTTGTATTGTGCGTTTAAGTTAAGATTATTTAATTTGCTTCAGAATGTGATTGTCTCAGTTCATCTGATTTATTTAATTAACCTTTTACGTTTTATCAGTGAAAATGCATTCATGGACATGAATGTTGCAAAAGTTATAACACCTATCCTGTTTTAATGAGAGTCAACCCACAATCAATGAAGTCAAATCAGTCTTAGTTAAGCAAGTCGGTAACAGTATTTCTAAGTTTCACCATAAATTTTTATTTATATGACTTTGGTCTATAGCTGTCAAAGGCCTTAAAACCGGTTCCAGCTGTGACGTCACGCACTCAGGGCTGGCTGGCTCAGTGGGGCAGCTCGAATGCTAACTTTGCAGTCGATTTTAACTCTCAGAAATATCTATATTTTTCCCCATTTATGCAGCATACAAGAGTCAAGGATGGAGATACTATCCACTCAGAAATGTATTTAAAAATAAAGGTTCTGCGTATCTCCTTTAATGCTAGCTAATGCTAGATAACCATGATAGACTTTTATTTATTTATTTATTTTTAACTTTACAAACAGGAAATGTGTGAATACTGTTGTGTGAAATTTTAATGATGGGAAATTCCTACATGGCATTAAACAGGAAGTCATATTTTCGCAAACAGGCTTAAAAACAAGAACATAAACTCAGCCTTGGAATTTTCCCCTTACAACATATGGTACTTACAGCAGTTCCCAGAATACATGAAAGTCATACACACATGTTTACTGCAATCCTAGCGCATGGATTTGCCTGTTTACTCCAGTACTAGTTCCAAAGTTAGCCTGTTCATGACATTACATCCATTGTTTTTGAGTTTATCTGCAAAGCTATTTTTCTGCAGTTTGTATGTTTACATCAACACTGGACTCGCTAGTTGGATGTTAATGCTAGCCAATGCTACCTAACAACAACGGCTGCTGTTGTTTACCTGACAAACAAATGGCCAAACATCCTAAAATATTAACACTCATTAACAGCAACCTACTATTCTAATTCACACCCGAAAACATCAAAAAAATATTGTGTAAAAAAATAGAAAGACACATCGAGCATTTCAGTTCATTTTTAACTCTTATGCCGCTTTTCCACTACAAACGCGGCTGAGCCGTGCCGTGCTGAGTTGGGCTGAGTCGAGCTGAGCGGGGCTGTTGGAGTTGCATTTCGACTACAACCGCGCTGAACCGTGCTGGCTGGAAGTGGGTGGACACATTGGGTGGAGTTAGCGAAAGTGGGTGGACGTCAGGTGATGTCGTTAAGCAGCGCAAACAGTGACATCAGTGAGCTTTTAAGCGGTAGTTTCACGACCCGAATAGTAAACAATAAACATGGAGGACATGGAGTCGTTAGTGTTGCTGGTCTTGGTGCTGTGGCTTGTTGTCACCGACAACGCCAACAGATACTGGCAAGAGCGTATAGATGAGGCGAGGCGCATAAGGCTTCAGAAATTCTCGTAATTCTTCTTCTTCTTCCGGGTTTACGGTGTTTACAGATCCCAGCGTGCTCGCGGGGCGTGTGTGGGCATGTGAGGACACTCCTCCTCACCAATCAGTGCACAGGGGAGTGTCTGCTCACGCCCCTAGCCTCACTCGGCTCGCTTTGGCTCGCTTCAGCCCCACTCCAAAACCGTGCGAGTTTTAGGGGCTAAGCAGGGCTGAAGCGAGCCGAGTCGTGCTGTTTTTTGGTAGTCGAAACGCGAGCCGTGTCGGGCTGAAGTGAGCTGAAAAAGGGTAGTGGAAAAGGGCCATTAGCTCCAAGGCTAATGTGGAGAATGTGGCTCATTGTAGCAAGACGTGAAATTAGCAAATGAATCTTGTGTTGAAAGTGTTTGCTTTTTTTTCAAAAAAAAAATCCCTGAAAGATGCTAAAAGCGAACAACTTACTGCTGTTTTCAAAAAGGAGATCGTATCCCAGTTTGAGGCACTTCTGTACAAGACAGACTAAAACAGACAGAAGACAAAAATGGTTTTAGTCACTTTTATGCAAATCGTATCATTTCCATATCTGAGGTTTTTTTTTTGTCATGCTGAAACATTTGTAGCATGTATAATCTTTAAAATCTGACGTCAAAATGTTTTAAACTCCTTGTCTATTGAACTTAATGTTGTGTTTGTCACGTCTACATGAAAAGTGAATTACGTTGAACTGAATTTAATGGTGTTTTGATATAATACCTTTGTCTAAGCAGTTCATGGTCAACGGTTGTTTCTGGAGACATGCTGAAAATAATTAGCTTGAGATTAGATCCACTGAAAATGCTGTCCTTCTGCTTTGCAATGGTTTAAATCGACTGTAACACTCGGTTACTCAACAACAAAAAACATGATTAAAAATGCCTTTTTTAAAGCTTTCATGGACAAAAAAATCCATCAAACTTATTGCTGAAGTATGAAGAACAGCTTCAAAAACAGAAAACCTTTCTTGAAAACAATTGCAAGAATTTTAGTTATAAATGCTTTATTCAGGGAATTTTGCAACTGAACTGAGATTTTTATCACACGTGAATTGTATCAGACATAGACAGGTTTTCTGTTAATTTCCAAGTCCAGAACTGAAAAATAAGTGTTTGACTTTTTGTTGATTGTAAACACACATCAACATGTGATCAAAAAAATTTGACGGAAAAACACTGGTGCCAATTTTTAATGTTGATTCATGAATTAACTTGCATTTTATTTGATTTTGACGTTGCTGAACACAGTTTGGTTTTGACACCAAATGAAACTTATTTTTCAGATCCCTTCCCTTTGTTAATGGAAACATTTCTCTGAAAGCTCCACCCCAAAGTCAACCGACTCAGAAAGTTCAACTCCTGCCAGTCTTGCTGGTGATCTGTTACCTTCAATTTCGTTTAAGCCAAAGAAGAGACTTTCACTTTTGGTTCCTCCAAACAGACCTGTTGGAAACGTAAACAATGTCATCAAAGTTTTTCTCAGATTTCACATGAAACATGAACTCTGTTCATCTGGATTCTTGAGAAAAATACATTTGACAAGATTATTCTTGAAGATTTACATTGAAAAATCATTATATCAACTCTTTATCTTGAAAAGCTCTCGATCGAAAAGCTCCAAAGGCAGTAAAGTTCTCCACCAAAACAACTCACATTATGACTTACCAGCAATAATGGCAGCAGCGAGGAGATAACAATGCAGGGACATATCTGCAGTTTGTTTCTTTTATCCTCTGATAACAAGGTCCGTTGTGGCAGGTGAAGTACAGTAAATGTAAATTGACTGATCTGGAGTTACACTCTTAAATATCAGTCATGTCCAACCCAAACTACCTGATTGGGTAGTGAAGAAGGAAACTGAAACCTGAGCCGTCATGGCTCTGTTTCAAACATGTAAAACAAAATTCAAACATTTTATTTATTTCTAGTTAACTTCAATTTGTTGTCCCAAACACTGATGCTGAACAATGAAAATTTGGTCGAAAGTTACTTTATGACGATGTAATCAAAGCAATTTTAAAGAAATAAATATCGAGATGAAATAAATTGAGGATATTACACAGTGGCACGAAGATATGAAATTTATCTTTGAGTGGAGAATGTACATATCATGAGTGAACAAATCAAACGAATTATAGATTTCTCGACACTAGAAGATAAACTTCATATCTTCGTGCCACCGTGTAATATTCTTCATATTATCTGGACACATCCACACACAAAAAAATAAATAAATAAAATGCAAGTTCATCAAATGAATTTTAATTTTGAACCGGTTCGCCATTTTTACAACGCACTTCTAGTCAGTAGGAAAACACTGGGAGTGACATCATTGGAGTGAAATATCGGGAATTTATATTATGCAGACAGGACACTTTATGGATGGATAGTGGGTTTCTTTCATTTGGTTTGATAGCATGCAATATTGTGAGCATATCGCTTATTCTACATGTATTACGCCACTCTACCCAATGGAGAATGAACGTTGAATATGGTTTACAATATTGCACGGTTGTCAACATAACATGATGTTACACGTCGGAGATGATGCGAATATTCAATGAGAAAGTTTTCTGCTACGCATGCGCAGAAGCATTTCTTTGTTCGCTGGCGGCGCCCGCAGTAAACTGTCGCAGTGAATTGAAAATGCTATAAGATACGTACGACACATAAAACACATAAAACTTCAGTGCTAACGAGTGACTGTGACAATTTGTAAACAACCATGGCCACCAGGTTTGCTTTGTTAAATACGGAAGAGTTTGAAAGAATTTTGAAAGAGAAAGACACGAATGTGTATGTATGTATAATAATAATAATAATAATAATAATAATAATAATAATATTGGCTGCCTTTTTTTCATGGTATATCAGATATATTCCATTCAGCTACTCATCTTCGACTCATTCAGTATCATGCTCGCTGAATGGAATATATCTGATATACCATGAAAAAAAAACATTATTGAAATATGCCACTCAGATCCGTGATGTATTTCGTCTGAAAAATGCGAGTTTTTCAACAAGAGAAGATAAACTTCATATCTTCAAGCCAGTGTGTGATTTTCTTTTTATTATATCGACATATTCACGAACAAAAAGTCCCCAAATTTATTGGAACAATTCATTGATTTCCTCACGAGTGACATATAGAGATTTATGTCACGGTTTTGGTTCTCCATGTCCCGGATGTAGCTTGTATGAAAAATACGAGTGGTGTATTTCCCAGTAAAACACTTGTGTTTATATAATATCATGAAATGGTGGCACGGTGGTGTAGTGGTTATCACGGTCGCCTCACAGCAAGAAGGTTCCTGGTTCGAACCCAGTGGCCGGCAAGGGCCTTTCTGTGCGGAGTTTGCATGTTGTCTGCGTGGGTTTCCTTCGGGTGCTCCGGTTTCCCCCACAGTCCAAAGACATGCAGTTAGGTTAACATGGGGTGGCCTTGGGCTGAAGTGCCCTTGAGTAAGGTACCTGACCCCCTGACTGCTCCCCGGGCGCTCTAGTGTGGCTGCCCACTGCTCTGGGTGTGTGCGTGTGTTCACTGCTTCAGATGGGTTAAATGCAGAGGATGAATTTCCCTGTGCTTGAAGTGTGCATGTGACAAATAAAGGTTTCTTCTTCTTAAAATATAGTCACTTATCATTTCTCCTCTCTGGAAGCAAATAAATTAATCTTTGTAATTTGTGACGTCCTGCTTCCTCCTGTTCGATTGTTGCCAATGGCAACTGACTCAAATAAACTCGATCAACATGTACAGGTATCATCAAAACCTCAAACTCACTGAGTAAAGCGAAGAATACGTTCAGGAACGATTCGTATCAAACGGGAGAACAGGGCTAAGAGTCCCATCCTTCAAAGACGAAAGGACAGCAATACAAGGTTTCACTTTGTTTTTTGTTTTTTTTGATTGAGTCATTTTTGACAACAGCAAAAGTGCTTCTTCTTTTATCTTGGAAGCTCAACCTGATCTTGAGTAATTGACAGATTTTGAACAACGTGGTGCGATTTTACAAAGAAAACCAAAGAATCATTGCAATGCTGAAGCTTTATGGCGCATTCTTGGAAGGAGTCTCCAGTGTCAGAGCTTTGGAACAATCACTGGGAACGTTTTCCGCCATGGGAAAGTCTTCAGGACGGGCGGCTTTGATTGTTTTCTGAAAACAGTGAATTTGAGTTATTATTCTTATTATTATTCAGTCACTCATAAACGTTGGGGGAAATTGTCATAAAATCAGATTATATACTTGACCTCAAGGGTCACAAAACCGGTTTGAATTTTACTGGAGTATTTATTTCTCCTTCAAACTTCTGCAGCTGATCTTACAGCAGTAAACAGCAGGTCGGCGCTGTTCAGGACCCTGTTGCTTGGGTGTGTATAGTTCACTTTGTTTTACTTCCCACCAGTATTCAGACACAATCCCGCCTCCTGACAGCTGGTTATCGCAACAAGCCGCTCGCTGATTGGTCAGATTTGTGGCTCTTGCCAGGATTGTATCCAATCCAAGGATAGTATTCGGGATGTGTCGGAATTCGGGTGGGAACAAAATAACGCGACTGGTTCCGCTAAGAGAAGAAGACATTTTGTGGAAAGACAGCGTAGAGAGGATACACACACACGGCGGATTGCTTTTTGTAGACCTAAACATTTTTCCTGTTGTTTGGACTGTTTAATACATTTCATGAAGAGTCGATTTTTTCAAGTTGAAGCACGTAGTTTCAAGAAAATTAATCCTGGCAAGTTAGTTTCGTCGGATCGGCGTCGCCAATAACATTCATCGATTAGCTTAGCTTTAGCATCCTCGCCTCCGCATTGCTGGGCTAGCAAGCACAAAGCTAAGCTAAGCTAGCACAGACACCGCTTTTAGCTAACCGGCTAAATCTCTTGTTTTTCCATCCACGGTGACAGAATGGCGTTGAAACGAATTCATAAGGTAATGTGTTGAATGTTTTTATTTATTAATATTTTAACGAATATAAACTACTCGTGACCGACCGGTGACATTGTCTCCGTTAGCGAGCAAACTCACTGAGCTTAGCGGTTTAGCTTTAACCTGACTCGCCTGTCGTGTCTGTTAGCATGCTAGTTATCAGTCAGTGAGGTGGAAATTAATATTTAAAATTTATGCAGCGCTTTATTCAACATAAATTCGATATTATTGAGGATTAAAGCTGAATGAAATCTAATAAAGTCGAGCTACTGAATAGCGGTTTTCACAGTGAACTGTTTTGTTATGAGGTGGGTATCAAAGCTGCTGTATTGTTTCTGCAGATTAATTTAAAAAATATATATTTTTAAATAATTAAATTTAATTAATTAACTCATTATGGTTTGTATTTAAATTTAAAAAATATATTTTCTATAACTTATTGTAAGTATAAGTTCATAAAAATAAAAATTAATAAAATGTAAAAAAATTTTAAGAGACAATTTTTTCATTACATTGCATCCATTAATTCCTCGACTTATTGTTTGTCTCTCTAAATTTTTACTTTTTAATATTTAAAATTTTTTCATTTTTGTAAAAAGTTAATAATATAAATAAGAACTGAATAATTTTTCTTCAAAATATTGTCCTGTTTTTCTTTTTTTTATTATTTTTATTTTTTCCCCTTGGTTGGTTGTCTATCCATTTCTGTTTAGGTTTTTTTTTTGTACAGAATTTTATATATTCATAATCATCTTGTATCAAGGTGCATAATACTCAGAGATGAATCATAAGCATAACGAAGTTTTTTTTTTTTTAATGAAAGTAAATTAACCTTCGTTAAAGTACGACGTATGACTAAAAAGTCAGTTTGTAAAACATAATATAAACGTTTCATGTATAAACGTTTCTTATCTTGGAATAACAACCATCATGTTAAACGTATGTATCAGTGAAGAGGCAGGAAATTAAACAATAATTAGCGTTTGTGAGGTTTCTCGCGACATTCCTGAGTTATTCCAGGCTTGAAGGATCTTGGATCGAAGAAGTTGATTTTAAATTTAATTTGAAAGATTTGATAAGTCTCTGTTTGAAGGAATTAAAAAAAAAACACCGGTCATTGTGTTGTCGGGATGATCAAAAATAAAGATGGAACAGAAAGGTAAATTAACATCCTGAAGCTCATCACTCCGACTCGAAGAAACCAGTGAAAACTTCCTCTCAACTTGGCGTTCCTCAGAAAGACGCTTTGACTCCCGAGTTCAGATCGAGCTCACGCTGTGAACAGTCAGTAAAAATCTCACTTCACTCCTTGAGTTTGCAGTCGTGTCTGTTTTAGATTCCTCAACAAGGACACGTTCGTCGTGTCAGTTAAATCTCAAACACTGATGAAGTTCTCACCTCAGTCCATCGTCGGTTCGTGATCAGGACCGCTTTGTTCATTACAAGGTTGCAGCATGTGTTTGGTCAGGTAGTTTATTCAGCTATTGAATAATCAGAAAAAACAAAAACTAAATGAAGAGTAAAATCTAAAAATCCTGGCTTTCAACTGAGAGTGAAAAATATTCCAAGATTTTGAAACTTTTTTTTTTTGTCACAGCAAAACTCTCATCAACATCACCATGAAAATAATCAATTCAAACAAAAGAGGGAAAAAATCTCCTGAGATGTACAGATCTCTGGATGTTATTCTTCCCTTCATACCTGATTATAGATGACGAAGCATCCACTCTGACGCCTTTCTCCAGCTTACGAAAGGCAGCTTCTTCATCTTACGTCAGTGATGAGCACTGGGTAGAAAATATACCTGTTGCAATCAGCGATGGTACACGAGCCGGAAATAGAAGTACAAGTCCAGCTTTGATTTTCACGTGGAGGTTTTTGTGCAAGTCTGAGCTCTGAGAAGAGCGTGTATTTCATTCACTTGTGCAACAATAAGGAACCTTGGTTTTTCATCTTGTGCAGCAGCACGGTTGAAGGCCTCAATCTGATTGGTTAGAAGGATTAATATTGTAACATGAATGAACGATTGATTAATATTCATGTGCTCGTTCAGATACGTTATTGTTTCTCGAGTGACAGCTTATCGAGAGAGGCGTGTTGTTTGAGAGACATGGAAACAAACACCAATAATACACGGATTTTTTTTTTGAATGTTGTATCAACAGTCAAAGGTATAATTGTTGACATGGTGATGTTTTTTAATTCGGAGATACTTCTGTAATGGTCATGGTGCTTTGTGAAGTTCATGAGCGCAGGAAAGTCTTCAGGACAGAGGAGTTGAGAGAGAGAGAGAGCGGGGATGGTGATGGGATGAGTGTTTATCGTCGCTCGACTGTCATTGAAAACAGGAACTTGTCTCTCGGACGTTCCACAACATTAACTCAAACTAGACTTTCAAAATCCACAAGATTTTGTACATTCATACACGAAACACTGTAATCATTAGCAAATTGCTGTATATCAGTGGAATATCACACACCAGACTGCTGTTATGTGAAAATAATGCATCGTTCTCATAGAACGGCGTGACCTGTCGTGTGTTCTTTGTTACATAAGATGCTTTTGTGAGATCATCACAGGAATGTCGGTGTTTTTATCAGGCTGAACGCTCTTATTGTTCTGAGATCTTTGGCATAATTTCCTCTTGAGTTTTATTATTTTATTGGACAAATATTTCTCTCACCCGATCACACATTTCCTCGTCTGTCGACTTCCACGAGTTCCTCGACTGAGTGGAACAACAGAAGAACCCGATTAAACACAGGAGACAAAAATATTCTTCTTGGTCGTCTGTTTCTTGAGGAAAATGATCCAGTGTTGGATGTCTGTGAGCAGCAAAAGGATGTGAACCTTTGCTTTCAGTTTTTGGTCTGATCACCTTGTTCAGCAATAACTGCAACTCGGCATTTCCCGGAACTGTTGATCAGATGATCCTGCAGATCGGCGTGGAGGAATTTTAGCTCGTTCCTCTGTACAGAGCAGCTTCAGCTCTGGGATGTTGGTGGGTTCCTTCACGTGAACTGCTCGCACAACGTTTTGACTGGATTAAGCTCAGGACTTTTACTTGGCCATTCCAAAACATTCATTTTATTTATTTTTTTAAAACTTGTTTGTTTTGGGTCGTTGTCTTGCTGCATGAACCACTTTCTCCTGAGGTTCAGTTCACGGGCAGATGTCCTGATATTTTCCTTTCGGATTTGCTGGAATAATTCAGAATTCATCGATCCATCAATGATTGCAAACCGTCCTTGCGCACAGCAAAACAGGCCCAAACCGTGACACTACCACCACCATGTTTCACAGATAGGATAAGCTTCTTTGGCTGGTCTGCAGCGTTTTCCTTTCTCCAGAACTACTTATTTCAAGCACAAAGTTTTTTATTTTGGTCTCATCCGGAAACAAAATTAAGACTTCTTGCTTGTTGCAAACAGTAATGTTCTTTTTGGAGAGCAGACACTTTCTCCTTACGACCCTGCCAGACACACCATTCTTGTTCAGTGTTCTCCTGATGGTGGACTCATGATGTTCGCCAATGTGAGGGAGGCCTTCAGCTGCTGAGAAGTGAGCCTGGGTTCCTTGGAGACCTCACGGACTATTACACGCCTTGTTCTTGGACTGATGTTTCTTGGTTGATCCAACAAATTTAATTTATCCTTTTTGATTCTATCTCAAATCTTTTTTTGGTCGATGTTTAAGATATCATTAATCAGCTGTCTGACCTGGTCAGGGTTTGCGAATCATGTTCTTTTTGCTCACACTCTGGATGAGGTACACTTGCCCTTTTTTTGTCACCCAAGCTCCTTATTTCTACCTTCTGAAATGCCGACTGGGCCGTTTTCTCCTCTCCGTACCCCATCCCAAATACGCATGCTTAAAAATAGTCGTCTCTGTTAACGCTGTCCTATATTTCCAAGCTGTTTCAGGGTCAGTCTCAGGAATAATGCACTTTTTTTTTTTTTAATTTTCTTCCCCGCGAAACTCTTGGACAGTAAATCTTTCTTTCTCAAGACAATCAATCACCTGGCACTTATTATATGCAAATCTTTGGATGGTGTGGGTTTTGTGGGGGTTTTTTTTGTTTGTTTTTGTTTGTTTTTTTAACATTGCGTCTCGAGCATTTCCTTTCGAAGGCTTTGAAGCAGTGCTTGAACACGACACTGTTTGTTTCCTGCATTTAAAACAGTCGCTTCATAATATGTGATAAAATATTTAATAAAACGAACTCGATGAGCCGATATACAGCGTGTATAGAAAAAAAATTGGAGTCATGTGGAGTGATTAATACAACCTGAGAATATTATCACGAAATCATAAATAAGTGAACAGATTTGTAGTTATTTCTATGGATGATTTAAGAACAAGTATTTTAATATTCTCATCACACAAGCCAATCAGCACGTGAATCTGGAATGATTGACAAATTGCACAAGTGTTTTGAACTTTCTAATCCTCACCAATGCCCTAGAAGCCCCGCCCCTTCCCCCCAATCTCTCACGAATCTCAGAATAGCTCCTCTGCGGTTTTGTTTGCATCCAGATCGTCCACGTCGGTGAAATTTTTTTTTCCATCCTTCTCTGAGAAAATTCTTCGTTTTGTTTCTTCAGATTCACTGCTCATCTGATTTTTATTTTTCGTCCCGTCCTTTAACGTGTGTCGAATATGAATTATTGACAAGTGTCTGATGTTGAGACAGTTTCGATGGCTGGGTGTTAACATAGACATTTGCAGATCTTTAAAGTAATTCTACACACACTCTCACTCGCGCGCGCGCACACACACCTTGGGTTTGATAACAGACACACGAATCACGAATGAGCGTTTTGTTTGGTGGTTGTTTGTGTTGTTCTCCCCCTCCCATTGGGTTGTTGTGCTCATTAACACCTCTGGAAGAGTTCTTCTTCACAGTGTTATTTTTCAGAGGAAATTAATGTTTTGTTTTGTGTTCAAACCATTTTCAACCACACAGTCGCATCCTCTTCCTGCACCTTTCTTTGCTCACACGTAATAACAGAGCACAGAGCGGGGTCTCATCGCCTTTGGCGCGGTTTCTGAGAAACGATTGCGGTAGCTTCTGGGAAGCGCTGAACACATCTATGTGCTCTCAGACAGGTCGAGCTCTCTGTTCGTAATTGCCTCTCGGATCTGATTAACTCTAAACACGCTGCTTGGTTCCGTTACATTTGGACAAGTGTGTTACTCGAATTCTCAATTCTGATTGGTTGGTTGTTTTCTGAAAGCAAGTGTTTTATCGGTCGTTTACGGATGAAAATGTTTGTAAAATTGAATCACCATGTTGCATCTCACCACTCTTCTGTCTCTTTCCGTGTGTGTAGGAGTTGACCGATCTGGGTCGGGATCCTCCAGCACAGTGTTCTGCAGGGCCGGTGGGTGATGACTGTGAGTTCCACTTCCTTCATTTTCACTCTACTAAAGGCGACCCCTGCGAGATGACATGAATAAAAGTGCACAGTTTTGAAATGATCCGATTCGGCTGTTCTGCTTAAATACCGCAGATGTGGCGCGGTTGTCAAACATCTGGAAATCACATGAAACCTTGCTGATGTGTGCGATCCAAGTGTCACTTTGTTAAATCCCAAATATCTGATCTCTGTCTGAATAAAAATGAATAGTTTTTATAATTTTGTATCATGTTGGTACTTATACTGTGTGTGTGTGTGTTTACAGTGTTTCATTGGCAAGCCACAATTATGGGACCTGTAAGTATGCAAATCAGCCACCTCCCCCTCCCACTTTAATGCAAAGTCTTTCCTATTTGCATATGTGAGTGAGTACAGTTGTGTGTGCGCTTTTGTGTTTTGGCAGAATGACAGTCCATACCAGGGTGGCGTGTTTTTCTTGACCATCCATTTCCCAACAGATTACCCATTCAAACCGCCTAAGGTACGTCATCAAGCGTCAGCATGCAGCGTTCGGGTTGCTGGGATTAACCTCCGTGTTTCTGTCCAGAGATTCACCAGCTGATTTCAAACATCACTCTTCATAAGGCTTTTTCTATCGACAGGAGTGACTCCAGGCCAACACCTCGTTCAAACGAGTTGCCGATGTCTCATCGACAGCTTTATTTATTTATCTATTTATCTATTTTTAAATGTATACAGTATATAGAGTGCGGTCAGAAATGATCAACCGTGAAGTCACTTTCCAAGCAGCCCAGAGTGTTTGATAACCATGATCAACTGAACATACTGCAGTATCAGAGAAATATCGGGCCTCGTTTATTCCCCTTTTCGGAAAAGTCGTGTGAATGTTTGTGTAAAGCCAAACCAAATCTGTCGGGTTGGCAAAAGTTTTGTTGATTAATTGTGAAGTACAAAGCGTTCCTGATGCAGCTCATTTGCATGCACTGACGCCCACAGAAGGTCAAGTGCACAGACAGCCGGGAGCACGAAATGAGGGTGCAACCTGCAAAACAGAACTGGATATTATTTAGACGCAGTTCTGTACCAATCAAGATTTAATAACATACCGTAGTAATTTAAAAAAATGAACGATAATGCTTCAGCTGGCGGAAGATTTTGTTTCCGGTTCATGTGCAGACAGACGGGCTCGTCCTCCATTTAGACGGCGCCCTTTCTTTTGTTGGAACTGGATGATTAGTTTTATGACTTAATTTTGGGGTTTGTGTTGGCTCTGCTTGGTGCCGATAAGCAGTGTTGTCGTCGAGTCACTAACCCTCGAGTCCGGTCTTGAGTCCCCAGTGTTCAAGTCTGAGTCAAGTCCAAGTCATGAAAGAATATTTTGAGTCGAGTCCAAGAACAAGACTGTAACCGCACTATTTGATGGTGGCTGTTGCTGCCTTTATGTGAAACCGTGTCCGGAGCGTGCCGAAGAGTCTGTCTGATGCACGTGCCAAGGCGGACAGGTGTGACACTCTTGCATGAAATTAATGTAGATATAAATATCTTATGCCAAATTATTATGGCATGTTACAAAAAATGAAGAAAAAAATCAGAGTCCTCGTCTCCAATTTACGAGTCCGAATGCAGTTAATGTCCGAGTCATCAGTGCTCAAGTCAAGTCACGAGTCCTTAAAATTAGGGCATGAGTCGGACTCAAGTACAACAAGCCTGGCAATAATTTAAAACAACTGGTTTTCCCAAAAGATTTCATCAGTCAGTTCCATCCATAAAAGCGCGGTCGTCCATCAGCAGGTCATGATTCACCCAATTCACAATTCGATTCGATTTTCCACTGAAACTTTTTTTGGGAAAAAAAATGTATTCCCCAAAACTGCAACATTTTTAGCTGAAATATTCCTTTTGTTAAAATAAAAAAAAAAAACTTCATTTTCTTAATAACCAACAATGTTTGTAAAGGTTGGAGTAAAAAGTGTTGATGAATGAAAATACTCATTTTATTAAAAATTAAAATTCATAGCATCAGCCTTTTCTCCTTCAACTTTTCTGAAGATTTCTGTTTCTTTTTGTTTTTCTTTTCTCTGAGAGCTCTGATTTCTTGTTAAATCTCTTTGCACAATCACACAGCAGCGCTTTCCTATTTTAGATTTTTTTTTTTTTGGTGGGTGTTTTTTTCACTACATTTAGAGCTGTGTTACTTCCACCAACAGTGAAGTCAGATGTACTCCCACGATTGTACATTCTTGTGTCCTCTGCTGTCGGAACACTGCAATTAGAGCTAGAAAAAAGTAAGATTATGCAACTGGATAATAATTGATTAATTTTTTTTTATTTTATTGATTTGAATCGTCATAAATTTTGTATTGCGATTGATCTTCATGATACCGTCGCTTGCCTAGTAACTCTGAATTGTATGAATTGACGCTGATCGGATCGAGGTTTATATTAGCGAGTCTATTTCACACGCTCAGGATCACGAGGAAAATACAAACACACCACCCCCCCCCCCCCCCCCCCCGGATTTGCATGTTTTTCATGACTTCTTGTGGACAGGCTCGTACAAAGGGTTTATTCATCAATCCGTTCGTATCCAGCGTGATGAATGAGGCCCAATGGTGGTCCAGCGTGATGAATGAGGCCCAATGGTGGAGATCCGAGGCCAAGTCGAGGAAAATGATTGCAAAATGCATACATGAGATCTGCTCGGGAAATATTTGGTGAAAACCACAACAGAATAAATTATTCCTTTTTTTGTTTGTTTGTTTCTCTCTGTTGAAAAATAAGCTGACTGATGCCAGACAGCAGCTGTCTGAACTTTTCATTTTGCGATTTCTTGTCTCGTGGTAAACCTCCCATCACAACCTGATCTCGACTTCTTCTAGATTAGCGGTCTCGGGTGTTTTTGACAGGAAGGAAGGAGTCAAATATGCGAACATATGAACACTGAAGCAGAATTTGTGGCGTTTTTCGAAGGTGATGTGATCTCCCCTCCATGTCGTCCCTGCAGGTTGCTTTCACCACAAGAATTTATCACCCAAATATTAACAGTAATGGCAGCATCTGTTTGGATATTCTCAGATCACAGTGGTCACCAGCATTAACTATTTCTAAAGGTGAGGACGGGAACCGTTTTCTCCATCCAACACGTCTTTGTTGTGTCTCACATCTGATTATTCATGCCCTTCTGTTAGTTTTGTTGCAATGTGAATTTGTGTCCGTGCGAAGAAGAATGACGTCCTGTGTTTCCTCCTCCCGTTGCAGTTCTCTTGTCCATCTGCTCTCTGTTATGTGATCCGAACCCAGACGACCCACTTGTGCCAGAGATCGCACGCATATATAAAACAGACAATGAAAAGTAAGTATCGCTGAATATCACAATCATACAGCAGGATTACGAGCACTTTTTTTGATTATTGAAGAAAAATATAAAGACAGTCCACGAGCTCATCACAAGTATATCGTGATGGTGCGAGTGGAAACACGATTGTCGGGGCGTTTGATGCTTTTACACATCAGTGCTGTTGAATTCTCAGTTCTGATTGGTCACAAGGTGTTGGTTAATTTCTGCATTATAAATTTGCATCTGATGAATATTTTTGCAATGAAGGAATTTGGCTGACGGTATATCATGGCAATTGTTGGTTCTGAAGGGAAAATAACTCTGGGGGGGGAACCCAATTCTGAGATTCAAGTCATACATTGATGATAATCTCATTCTTGAAGATTATAAAGTCAGAAATTTGCAACAAAAAAACCCCGAAATATTCCAAGATTAAGAAGTAAAAAAAAGGGGGGGGGGGGAACCCTCAGCTTCTCATTCATTAATTTTTTTTTTCTCTTCTTCAAATTAATTAATTGATTTTTATTTAATTTTACTTCCAATGGCCCTCATACACCGTTGTAAATTTTAGGTCCAAGACTTTTCTAGCTGTTCTGGATCTCGTCAGCTGAAAATACAACATCGACGCAAAGCCACAAACGATAACATGAACACTTGGACTTTTTGAACACTTGAGCAATGATTGTCTCCACTTCTTGTTAGAATTCATCACGGTAATAATCGTTAGAGAGGATTTTATCATTATGCACTTTAAACAGGACAGCTTGTAATGACTTTTCATGAAGATGGAAGATTGTAAATGAGGAATGTCTGTACACGAAGTGTGGTGACTGCGGTATTAAAAAGCGCGGTGCCTTTATCACAATCTGACCTTGATCCTGGATGATTTTGCAGTGTGTGTTGGCTGCGGCACATTTTGGCAGGATCGGTGCTCACGCAGTGTGACATTCAAAAACATTATATTAGCTATCCTGTGCGCCAGTTCTAATCTCTCTCTCTCTCTCCTCTTGCAGGTACAACAGAATAGCTCGGGAATGGACCCAGAAGTACGCCATGTGATACCTGAACAAACATCGCCCCAACAAATCTGCATTATAGCTGGAAGAACATTCTACAACTGGCTCTCCTTTTGATCCCCCCCCTTCACAGCGAATTGGCACTTCTTGCTGTCTCTCAGACCAAATTATTTTTCCTCCACTTGTTTCGTGCCCCTTTCAAATTTCCATGTGCTGCAAACATGTCACTTTTTATTCCCCATTTAAAAAAAAAAAAATCCAGGCTGAACTCTGAAGCATGTGTCCAGGACTCCAGCCACAGATTTAAAGAAAGCAAATAAAGAACGCTTTATTAACTCACTCACGCCACACATTGGAGGTGCTATTGAGAAGAAATAAAGACATAAATCCATAAAAACTATGGTCCTTTATGAGCGGTCTGTTGCATTGGCCTTCGTTTTTCTCAGCTTTTTCGATAGCGGTTCCACTCTGTGAAATACGAGTATATAACTAATCCGGATATGATTACATGAACAGTTAAGATGAATATGAAACCTACTTCCTGCATGTTAACTGCGACTCGGCGGTCTGCTGAAAACACCGCAAGTGTTAAACACGCGTGTCCACCTGTACGAGGAGTCTGAGGACTTGATTTTTGTTTTTTTGTTTTGTTTTTTTGTTACTCCTGTATTTTTGATTTTGTCGTTTTTAGCCGGAGCTATTAGTTCATCTTTCTTCCAACGACACTGTTCGCCTTGTTGCACTGATTCAAAGCTCTTAATGGACGACCGGTTAACTAATAGCTCGACTAGCTGTCGGTTTTTGGTTTCTCAATAAAGTTGGTCAAATGTCTCAGCCGTTCATGGTGTGTGCTGCATGTCTTCAGGTTTGGCATCCAGAATTGAAGTCGAACCCCATTTAATTTTGAGCATCCTAATTTAATTTAACACATTTTTGTTCTTATTATTTTAATTTGAACAAATCGTTTTGAATTTTATGAGAATTGCAGCATTCCGAGGGGAAATTTTCATCCCTGTCTTTTGCTGCATTCAAGTCTAAGTGTTGATGTATGGAGTAACACACTTCAGGTCATGCTGTTCAAGGAAAATCATCCCTGCCAGTGTTGTTGATACGAACTGACGATGAGTGGAAGCACTGTTCCCACCTTGAATTGGATTATTTTCTGATTACAGCATGACCTCGGAAGTCTTTTCTTCCTCTCATACCACATCAACTTGCCAGCGATTTTAATTCTTATTTATCAAAGAACATTTCTTGTGTTTTCTATTTTATATGTTTATGGTTACAGTTAATGTTGTGGAACATGTGTGAAAGATCATGCACCAGCCTCTTGTTTTCTTCTCTCTCTGTCTTAGTTAATTAGGAAAAAAAATGTCACTTGTCATGTCACTGGGCATTGAAAAAAAAAATCATCTTGCTTAAAGATTAAAGAAATGACTTGACATCAAAGCACTGCTCACACTTCGCTTCAAAGTGTCACAAGATGGTAATGTTGATTATTTTCCTCCAAGGGAATGTGTTCAGGGTGTTTTGGGGTTTCCCTGTCATGTGATTATTTATAACCGGGCTTAAACAGCTCAAAAAAAGTTATTCGTTAAAATTTAAAATTTCTGTTTCAGATGGTCAGTAAATTGGTTTGGTTGAAGAGGAATAAAACACTGCAGGATGAGCTGTTCGAGGAAAATAATCAGCAATGCATCGTGTGATGCTAATCGACAGAATGAATAACGTTCCGAGCCAGTTACTTGAACAAATTGAGTAAATTATATTCAGTAATATTTATCACTGATAATGATGATGGGATGTTCTCAGGCTGACAACTTATTTGGTAATAATTATATTATTACTACTTGTAGTTGATAATTTCTGCTGTTCTACTGTTATGTGATTAAAAAAGGAGCAATACTCTGATTATATATCATGGACCTCTCACTTTGAGGAATATGATCTGAATCAGTAATATTATTTCTATAGTGTATTAAGATACAGTTCTGTATCCAGTGTCCAAAATATAGTTCATAAGCTCAGTTGTAATTGCGGATCGTGTCCGCCAGGGGGCTGGCTGTTGCTGAACTGTGGTGTTGCTCGACGTCACGGGGAATTTCCAGCAAGGAAGTCAACTTTCTATACAAACACACCGATTGTGTTACAAACTGCTTATCAATGAAACTATATCGTCCTTATCGATTGACATTTATCCGCTTTTTATTCCTCAACACTTTTTTTTTAAGTAAAGAGGTTTTGTAATATTTAATGAGAGGCAGCCAGGGAGAGGGAGAGAGAGACTGAGAGGTTGAACATGGCGCAGTAAAGAGATTCTTCAGCACTTTGAGGACGCACAGGATTAAACTATTCATGCTCTTTCTGCATCCTGGACTGTTATTCGGAAAGGTAAGAGTTTTATTCGCTTTCAAACGTTTCTCCTTGTTGTTCGTTGTTTCTTCCGTTTGTAACAGGTTTAATGGAACTTCCTGCTAGTGAGCCGCCACTCAGTGCAGCTTTTCAGCTTTAGCTTTCACACCTTCCTGCTGGAGAACTCAGCCACCTGAGCAGAGTGAGCACTCGCACACTGATACACACACTCTCTCACACACACACACTGATACTCACACACACTGATATATATATTCTCACACTGATACACACACACTGATAGACACACACTCACACTGATACACACACACTCTGACACCGCGGAGTGGCTCGGTATTGAAGTTCCCCTTGCTGGAGCCGAGAGGTGGTGAAGATCAGCCCTGTCTCCCAAATCCCAGCCTCGGGGCTGCAGTGCCGGAGCGCAGGACGGGTTTGAAGCTGCAGTGTGTCAGGAAGAGAAACTTGGACTCCACAGGATCCGGAGTGGGTTTATCTCTCAAAGTACATGACAATAAGTATGGAAGGTGGCTCTCCTTTCTCTTGCCCCGTCCTACACTCTCCTGTCCTCTCTCTTGCCCTCTACTGTCTTCTCTCTTGCCCTGTCCTCTCTTGCCCCGTCCGACACTCTCCTGTCCTCTCTCTTGCCCTCTACTGTCCTCTCTCTTGCCCTCTACTGTCCTCTCTCTTGCCCTGTCCGACACACTCCTGTCCTCTCTTGCCCTGTCCTCTCTTGCCCTGTCCTCTCTTGCCCCGTCCGACACTCCCCTGTCCTCTCTTGCCCCGTCCGACACTCCCCTGTCCTCTCTTGCCCCGTCCGACACTCCCCTGTCCTCTCTTGCCCCGTCCGACACTCCCCTGTCCTCTCTTGCCCCGTCCGACACTCCCCTGTCCTCTCTTGCCCCGTCCGACACTCCCCTGTCCTCTCTTGCCCCGTCCGACACTCCCCTGTCCTCTCTTGCCCCGTCCGACACTCCCCTGTCCTCTCTTGCCCCGTCCGACACTCCCCTGTCCTCTCTTGCCCCGTCCGACACTCCCCTGTCCTCTCTTGCCCCGTCCGACACTCCCCTGTCCTCTCTTGCCCCGTCCGACACTCCCCTGTCCTCTCTTGCCCCGTCCGACACTCCCCTGTCCTCTCTTGCCCCGTCCGACACTCCCCTGTCCTCTCTTGCCCCGTCCGACACTCCCCTGTCCTCTCTTGCCCCGTCCGACACTCCCCTGTCCTCTCTTGCCCCGTCCGACACTCCCCTGTCCTCTCTTGCCCCGTCCGACACTCCCCTGTCCTCTCTTGCCCCGTCCGACACTCCCCTGTCCTCTCTTGCCCCGTCCGACACTCCCCTGCCCTCTCTTGCCCCGTCCGACACTCCCCTGTCCTCTCTTGCCCCGTCCGACACTCCCCTGCCCTCTCTTGCCCCGTCCGACACTCCCCTGTCCTCTCTTGCCCCGTCCGACACTCCCCTGCCCTCTCTTGCCCCGTCCGACACTCCCCTGCCCTCTCTTGCCCCGTCCGACACTCCCCTGCCCTCTCTTGCCCCGTCCGACACTCCCCTGTCCTCTCTTGCCCCGTCCGACACTCCCCTGTCCTCTCTTGCCCCGTCCGACACTCCCCTGTCCTCTCTTGCCCCGTCCGACACTCCCCTGTCCTCTCTTGCCCCGTCCGACACTCCCCTGTCCTCTCTTGCCCCGTCCGACACTCCCCTGTCCTCTCTTGCCCCGTCCGACACTCCCCTGTCCTCTCTTGCCCCGTCCGACACTCCCCTGTCCTCTCTTGCCCCGTCCGACACTCCCCTGTCCTCTCTTGCCCCGTCCGACACTCCCCTGTCCTCTCTTGCCCCGTCCGACACTCCCCTGTCCTCTCTTGCCCCGTCCGACACTGTCCTGTCCTCTCTCTTGCCCCCGTCCTACACGCTCCTGTCATCTCTTGCCCCCGTCCTACACTCACCTGTCCCTTCTCTTGCCCTGTCCTACACTCTCCTGCCCTGCCGTGTTTTACACACTCCTCCCGTTTTCTCTTTCATTCTTCTGTCCTCTCCTGTCCTGTTGTCCATTCTCCTATCTTGCCTTCAACTCTCCTTTCTCTGTTCTACCCTTTTGTGTCTTCTGGCACTCTTCTGTCCTGTCTTTCACTCTCCTCTTTCTTTCTAACACAATTCTGTCCAGTTTGACACTTTCCTATTCTGTCTTAGACTCTCCTGTCCTGTCTCACACTCACCTCTTCTGTGCAACACTTTCCTGTCCTGTCTGACTCTCCTCTCTTTGTTCTACCCTCTTTTGTCCTATCTTACTCTCGCCCCTCTCTCTTCTGCACTTTTCTGTCCTGTCTTCCACTTTCTTCTCTCTGTTCTACTTCTCCTGACCTATCCTTCTCTCTCTGTCCTGTCTGACACTCCTGATTCCCACATGGTCCATTTTCTGTATCAAGGGCACGATGAAGGGTGCCGAAGGCAATATTCCATCACCCACACCAGATGGCCAAAAATGTGTGAACACTTGACCATCAAACCCCTCTGTATTTCTTCCCCAAACTGTCGCTACGAAGTTGGAATCACACTGTTGTACGGGATTTCTCTGGATGCTGTAGAATTACAATTTCCTTTCACTGGATCGAAGAGGCCCAAACCTGTTCCAGCATGACGATGTCCCTGTGCACAAAGTGAGCTCCATGAAGGCATGGTGTGTTCAGGTTTGAGTGGAAGAACTCGCATGTCCTGAACAGGGCCTCAACCCCACTGAACACCTTTGGGATAAACTGGAATGCTGACTACACCCCAGACCTCCTCACTCAACATCAGAGCCTGGTCTCACAAATGCTCTTGGAGCTGAATGAACACACACACAGAGCCCCGCCCCAAAATGTAGTGGAAAGCCTTCCCTGAAGAATGGAGGTTATTATAACAGTAAAGAGGGATGGAAGGGGATGTCCGTAAACTTTTGGCTGTGTAGTGCTCCGTATGCAGCGCTCTGTTGGTCATTGTGTGCACTTTGTCGTACAAAAACGTTGGTTGTGTGTTTTATTGATTGAATTTTTTTTTTCAGTGCAGGAACCATGACTGAAGAGGACGTGTATCTTCAAGGGCAGGAGGTGAGTAAAGTATCACCTCAATTCTGTATCATCATCCTCATTACGAGAAAATCGTTCTGCTCGTTAAGCACGAATCCTCAACAAGTTGATCAACTGTGCAGCACCTAAACTACGCGATGGTGAGAATAATATCCTCCTCACACAGGAAGCATCTCTTAGAAAGCTGCACAGTCGTATTTTTTCCTGTATTCTGTGGTCGATGTTGTTTTCCTTCAGCATGACATCAAACACGAGTCAAAGCTCCAGGTCCTGGTGTGCAGAGGCGCTCTTTTTGAGCCTCAGCGACCTCATAGGGTGGTTGAAACATCACCGAATCAGAATTATTTCGAGCGTTATAAATCACAGGTACAGGAAGACTGTTGGACATGAGGTTGGATCCCATCTCAAATATCTGAATGGTCTCAGATGTCTCATCTCATTATCTCTAGCCGCTTTATCCTGTTCTACAGGGTCGCAGGCAAGCTGGAGCCTATCCCAGCTGACTACAGGCGAAAGGCGGGGTACACCCTGGACAAGTCGCCAGGTCATCACAGGGCTGACACATAGACACAGACAACCATTCACACTCACATTCACACCTACGCTCAATTTAGAGTCACCAGTTAACCTAACCTGCATGTCTTTGGACTGTGGGGGAAACCGGAGCACCCGGAGGAAACCCACGCGGACACGGGGAGAACATGCAAACTCCACACAGAAAGGCCCTCGCCGGCCCCGGGGCTCGAACCCAGGACCTTCTTGCTGTGAGGCGACAGCGCTAACCACTACACCACCGTGCCGCCCGGTCTCGGATGTGTTTAAAAAAAAAAGTCCTTTGAATCAGCGTGATTTAGGAAAAGAAAAAGAGCAGGAAAATAGAAAGAAACTGAATTAAATGTTTGACCCAAGAGGAGCACTTGAATTAAAAATCAAAATAATGCGAGCGAATGTTTTACGAATCGTACAAGCGAAATAAAATTGTCAACCATTTTGACTTGATAAATTATCTGGAAGATAACATCACAAAGAAATGCCGATGAAATTAAACAGAAAAAGGCTCCTCGAAGAGAGAGACATTAATTCGGTTATTCAAGTTGATTTTGAATAAAACATTTGTCAAGCATTTTTTTTCTTAAATTTATTTTAAAAAGAGAACTTTTTCAAATGCTTTTTTCCATTATTATTAATAATAGTAATAATAATAATAATATTTTTAAAAGAATAAAATATAAAAAACATAACAGTGCAACACTTAATGATCAAAAATTGTGCTGCATTTAAAAAGCCAGTCACTTATGATTTTTAAAATTAGAATTTCTCTGAGATTGGGGTGATGTGTCAATATCAGAATAATTATATTTCTGATATTTTTGAATAAATTATGGTGGTTAAATTTCCTGAGGCTATAAGGTCTATTTCTACATCATTACGAGACTGGTAACTGATTATTTATAGATTCTAATCTATTTTTATTTTGTCACTTGGACAATTCCCCCCCCCCGATATTTTTCTCCTAAACTTGGAGAGAACTCCATATTAAATGTCTCCTCTGAAGTTACTCTGTGACTGACGTGATTTTATTCTCTTCTCTCTGTGCAGTACTTTGACTTTGATCCACAATGGATTTCGATGGAACAGAATTATCCTGCTGTACCGCATTCAAACCCACAGCGTATTGGTAAGAGCGTGATCACCACATCGTTTGGAACAGCAGTTTATTTCCTGCTTATTATTGCTTAATATTATTGTTGTTGTTAAGCTGTGACGGAACGACTGTATTTCCGGGGCCAAGCCTTCTTTTCTCAGCATGCTGCAGTGCTGTTTCACTCGTTGTTTGAATAGCTCAGAGTCCCCCAGAAAAATGCATTTGACAGGAAGGAAAACCTTTAGTCACTTTTCGTACTTATATGATTTCTCCAGAAAGAAAGTTTAAACTGAAGAAGAAAGTGGGGAGAGGGTGGGACAAAGAGCTGATCGGTGATTAGTCAGGGGCACAAGGGTTATCAGTGATTGGTCATTGAGCCAGTGTTGATTGGTGATTGGTCAGGGGATCTTGGTGATTGGTTGGGGGACAAGAGTTATCGGTGATTAGTCGGGTACAAGGGTTATCGGTGATTGGTCGGGGGACCATGGTTATCGGTGATTGGTTGGGGGACCATGGTTATCGGTGATTGGTCGGGGGGGCCATGGTTATCGGTGATTGGTCGGGGGGGCCATGGTTAGCGGTGATTTGGTCGGGGGGAACATTGTTAGCGGTGATTGGTCGGGGGGACCATGGTTCGTGGTGATTGGTCGGGGGGCCATGGTTCGCGGTGCTTGGTCGGGGGGACCATGGTTCGTGGTGCTTGGTCGGGGGTACCTTGGTTCGTGGTGATTGGTCGGGGGGGACCATGGTTAGCGGTGATTGGTCGGGGGGACCATGGTTAGCGATGATTGGTCGGGGGGGACCATGGTTAGCGGTGATTGGTCGGGGGGGACCATGGTTAGCGGTGATTGGTCGGGGGGGACCATGGTTAGCGGTGATTGGTCGGGGGGGGGCCATGGTTAGCGGTGATTGGTCGGGGTGGGCCATGGTTAGCGGTGATTGGTCGGGGTGGGCCATGGTTAGCGGTGATTGGTCGGGGTGGGCCATGGTTAGCGGTGATTGGTCGGGGTGGGCCATGGTTAGCGGTGATTGGTCGGGGTGGGCCATGGTTAGCGGTGATTGGTCGGGGTGGGCCATGGTTAGCGGTGATTGGTCGGGGTGGGCCATGGTTAGCGGTGATTGGTCTGGGGGGACCATGGTTAGCGGTGATTGGTCAGGGGGGGACCATGGTTAGCGGTGATTGATTGCAAGCACAAGTCAGGTGACTGTGAGTCAATTGAAGCTGCTTTCTAACTCGTTTTAGTATAGGTAATCGTATGGGGCTGAGTAAAATTAAGGATTAATTTCACGAGTGATTTTGAAGTTTTGAAAATTGCCCGAGTTGCGAAATTGATCCTTAATTTTACAAGGAACCATACGATTACTTGTTTATATTATATAAGGCCAAATTCATACTTTGGAAGCCATTCAAGTTCACATTTGTCATTCACGTTTTCTGAACCAATCAGGGCGCAAGACTATCTTGCACGTTTGAATCAGTTTCTAAGGCATCTTTCATCATGACACAAAAAAACTGCGATAGCACCTTGTCTAACTCGCAGCATTGATATGCCACTAGAAAGTCGTTTATTTGTCTTTCTGCAGCCCATTTATTAAACATGGAAAGCCAAAAATTCGTACTTTTTTTTGGTACTTTCGCCTGCAGCTTTCAATTGGTTTCTCATTTCTTCGTCAAATATAGCGAAACGCGGCATTGCTGAGTCAGCAGAGTCAGCCATTTTGTTTACAAAATTTGCTAATTTTTGTAACCGTAACCAAGCAATGAACTAGCCAATAGCATTTCAGAAATACGGTCCCTTGTTAAGGAAAAAAGCCCTCCTTGATTGCCCAGTCAGAATTGAGTAATTTGGCCCGATGTATTATAACAGCAGTTCTGATGTGAGCTGGAGATCCGTATCAAGTTCAAGACCGTCGCTGTTGTGTGCTTTAAAAAGTCACTAGATTTATCACTCAGGTTTTTTTTTTTCCTTTTTTTTTTTTTTTTTTAGTTAAATTTGCTCAAGGTTCTCAAAATTGCCAAATCGAGCAACAGAGTCTCTACGTTGACAGCACTGAAGGGGCCTTTGTCCTTGGAAATAACTCATGACGTTAGATTTCACAAGTCTGTTAAAAAAAAAAAATTACAGGTCACGGTTTTTGATGTAGAACAACAAAGTTCAGCATAGACATATCAAACAGTGTGCTTGTGCTTTGGGAAAAGATAAGGATTCGGGGCATTTTTCCTCCCGGAGGAATACAGGGGCAGTGTTCACATCTTTTGAGGCCATGTTAATTCAGATATCGCTACCAACATAGTAATACCATAGCAATAGGCGAACTACAACCTGGAATCCAATACCAACAAACTAAAAACGACCTGGAATACCATAGTAACCGCATTGCAGCAATCTATGAACCACTTGCAGCGGTCTCAAAAGTAGCCGGTCACCGGCGGCAAATCGCCGGCTATGGCTTGTTATGCCGCCGGCTATTGTCAGTCGAGTCACAAAATTTAATATTAAATATTTCTGACAAAAAAAGCAAAAAAAGTTGTGAACGTAAATTACATCCACTCTATCATGTATGTCCGTTGCCACGTCAACTGTGTTTACATCCTCCACACGAGTGCAGCCATTACTGCCGCCTATGTTGCCAGATTGCACGGTTTCCCGCCCAATTTGGGCGGTTTTAAGTGCATTTTGGCGGGTTTTGAACATATTTTGGGCTGTAAAATGTCAGCAGTATCTGGCAACATATTTTTTTACTTTAATACAAGAAATTAATGGATGCCAACGTTTTTGCCAAAATGGTATTTTATTTTCCATTGTTTAGGCAGCTTCAGCATCATACTGTGAGATTCTGTTCAAATGTTTTTTTTTTCTTCTATGAAGCCTGAGCCATTTATTTTATTATTTTATAATTATTGTGTAATTTAGTCTTCAGGAGAGACTGCCTGCACACAGTACTAGTATTAATAGTTTTTTTTCTTACATGAAAGCTGAGGCATTTATATTATATTTTAAGGTACCTTCATGTTGTGCTGTGAGGTTCTCTGCACTTTAACTTTTGAACCAAGAGGTGCATTTGGATAAGTAAAGCCTATTTTTCTGCATTTTTGTAGTCCTGGTAATCTTTTATATTGGTAAAGTTGTTTATAGGACCATTTCTCAGTGTCTGTTTTTTTAATCAATAGTTTTTCAGTAATAACTTAATATTTAACATATCACTCAATTTTAAACAACCCCCGCGCCTCCCCCATAGTCTCCAAAATTTCTGTGGGAAACACTGGCGTGCGTAACAACGCTAATCAAGCTTAAGCTAGACGACCCGCCTCAAATACCCGTCCCGGGTAAATGTTATCCCAATTTTAGATGGCCTGTTCCAAACCATCCCGCCCCATGAAAAATTCGTACTTGCATCTCCTATCTATCTATCTATCTATCTATCTATCTATCTATCTATCTATCTATCTATCTATCTATCTATCTATCTATCTATCTATCTATCTATCTATCTATCTATCTATCTATCTATCTATATATATATATATATATATATATATATATATATATATATATATCCCTGCACGCTTTGCGTGCATTATGTCTGCCGCTGGCAGACATTTTACCATTTTGCACCCTGCTGTAAATTATTTGTACCCTGCTATTCTCCCAAACTTTGAAGCCCCTGCACTTGGAATGGTCAGTCAGTAAACCCCGACCCGCTGGCTCTGCCTTCTGGACCCCTCTGGCCCAATGCGTTGTTGTTGTTAAGGCAGTCGAGAGCTGAATCTTGGTCTGAGACATTTAGTGAACAGCAGAAGGTCCAGATGCAGTGGTTTTATACCCCGTGTAGTACAGTCACATCGAGAGTCTCGGGCCGAATCTCAAACTACGACAAATCCAGTCTGTCGGAAGTCATCATCCCATGTTGGGAGGTGGTACGGAGCCCGAATTACTCCTGAGGGAATTGGTTATGTCATTCTTGGTTACATACTTACTTCGCAAACAGTGTGCATGTGCTTTTGGAAAAGGAAAAAATGTCAACTTTCTGACATATTTTTAGTCATGGACACATGCACTTGTGTCGAGTGTCAGTGTTCCGGTTGGAAGGAGATGAATCTCACACGCACACCTTGCTCCAGATGAGATTTAATCCCAAATGAGTCCCTTTCTAGAGATGAAATGAATCCCAAACGATTCCTTGCTTCACGTTAAACGAATCCCAAACAATTCCTTGCTTCACGTTAAACAGATCCCAAACGATTCCTTGCTTCACGTTAAACAGATCCCAAACGATTCCTTGCTTCACGTTAAACGGATCCCAAACGATTCCTTGCTTCACGTTAAACGGATCCCAAACGATTCCTTGCTTCACGTTAAACGGATCCCAAACGATTCCTTGCTTCACGTTAAACGGATCCCAAACGATTCCTTGCTTCACGTTAAACGGATCCCAAACGATTTCCTAGTCACAGTACGAAAGTTTATTCTCATTAGTCGTAGTATTTTGAACTATCTATCTTTTGATGCTTATTTTGGCTCATCTGGATTACAAACCTGGATTCAAAATGTCAACATGTCACAATTTGGAAACCAAAAAAGCAAGAGAATTGTGAGTAGAAGTGAGAATAGAGCTGCTCGTCCTGTGTAGAGATTATTGCGTTGTACGTGTTGTTTGCTATCACTGTCAGCTTATCACGAGCATGTAATATGATTTAATGTCAGCTTACTCAGTGGTTACTAAATATTTACCCTGGCAGCTCTCCTTTAATGAACACACATCGAAGCTGACCAGTTGTTTGCTGATGCTGTGTGCAGATTGTGGCACTGATGTTTCCCCGAGCTGATCTTTTGGGGAAGAATTTGTCGATCACGTTCAGGAAAATGCATCAGCCAATCATTTGTTTCTTCTCAGGACCGTGAAGGTGGTCAACACCGATTAGCTTCTACAGCGTGGACATAAAAACGTACAATAAAATATTTGGGAACAAAACGGCAAGTTTCTTGATGAGTCAGGATGAAGTCAGGAAGACCAACCTGAAGTTGATTATTTTCCAAAAACATGACATTTAATGTGAGGAAACATTTATTTCAGTTGATAGAAGGAGCCTCCGGTGTGAGTCCGTTGCAGCAGTCGGAGGTAAATCGGTACCTTTTAGTGATTACTTGTTTCGTGGACATTCCACAGTGTAAATCTAAATGGATAAAAAGTCTGACGTGTTGTTCTTGAATTAAAACAAGTGTTTTTGGGATGAGTTTTGGTAACTCGCTGTGATACAAGAGGAATAAAACACTTGAGGGCGTGGTGGTGTTGGATTGAAAATAAAATTGTTTGACATCGAGCCCAACAAGGAAGGAAATGGATGATAAACAAACGCTGAGTTTTCGCATCCTTCGAAGGTAGCTGCCGAATCAGATAAACTCATGACGAATCCTTAAGGCCTCTGCATGCTCTTGCGACAAGGCTTTCGCAGATAGCTTTTCGCAGACAGTTGTAATTTATCGTTGAGCGGGGAGTAATAGGCGTGCGCGATGTTATTCACCACTACAACGCAAGGGGGCGCGAAGTCGCGAAATCGCTAGGAGTAATTGGTGGGTGTGGTTAGTGGAGTGTTTATCCTCCGGTTACTTATAATGACTAGAACTGGAGTCGTATAGATGTCCGTACTTCCTCGATCAACCGCTCTTCGTGCTGCTCCATCTTCGCTCGTGTTTTTAAAAATGGCGGTCGTGAAAACAAAACAAACCGGGAAAGTAGGGAAGCGGAAGTGCGTGTACAGCGGATGTAGAGTGGACCAATCAGAGCCCTCTTGTCTGCGACGCTGTCTGCGAGGCTTCTGCGGTGGTCACAATTTTTGGGAGGTGCGCGCAGAGCGTCTGCGAAGGTGGGGGGGCTTCGCAGATGCTATCTGCGACACCGTCTGCGAGGACTGCATTGTCAGCATAAATTGGCCTTTTGCGAGCCTCGTGTTTCAGTACGTTTAGCTCTCTGCTACTCAGGATTACGCTCTCGTTTATCGATTTACCCGAGGGTCACGGCTGTTCATCGAATCGCAGAGCAAGTTATTTGTAGTGACTTGCAACAGAGCCGTTTCACCCGTCATCTTGCGTGACGAGAAGAATGATTCAGAGAAAGTGACTAGTTTAGGTTAGATACAAAACAACGAATGGACAATTTGCGATAAATGATGAGATCATCTATGTGCCAGCATTCAAATATGACAAATAGGTTTGTTGAACAAGCTGGAGGACTCTGTTAAGATTTCCTCCGTGCTTTCAAGAATGAATAATTAAAAAAAAAAATCCATGCGCACTGCACCATCTTCCCCCAACAAGAGGTGTATATTTGTTCACGCAACTCAAGATGTCACGTTTACTTCCATCAAGAATCAACCCCAGCGAAGGAAAAGATGTCAGCCAGATTTTTTCCGCAATTATATTGGAGATCAGGAGACATCTCCGGTTCCACTGATGTATTTTGACACTCATCATGGACACTTCACCCGAAGTGGACTTTGTCCTTTCACGCCTGGCTCTCGGTAACGGCTGTGTGTTCACACCTGCTCTGACTCACCTGAGAACTTTGTCAGTTTATCGTTGTTTGAACAAGCTCTCGATGCGAGAGTAAAGATCCGAATAGCTGCACAGCTTCAGAGCTGATTGCCATCTGATTTGGTTTGTTCACAAATTTCTGAACAAAACGCAACAAATTTTGTTGAAACATAAAAACGCGTTCCTTGGCATCTCAGTCCCGAATGAGGTGCGTCTTAAATTCTTGATTCTGATTGGTTGGAAAGTGTTGGGGGTATTTTTTTTTTTCAGTACCTCGATCGTTCCTACAGATAGATGCTTTCTGTGACGAGGCGTTCGTTGAACGTGTACGGAAGGGGAAAAAAACGCCTTATTTCTGACTTGGGAATTTTGTAGTTTCTCAGTTATGTAACGAGCTGCATTTTGTTTGACTTTGTCACTTCGAGAGAAGACCAAAAAAAATTTTTAGATGTTCCGAAACATTCGTTTTTTTTTTTTCTTTATTACCAGTACAAATGACCTGTAAAAAATGTACAATTAAAAAAAAAAATGTTTTAACCCATGGCCTCGCTAAGCCCTGGTGTGAAATCGGTACAAGCCCAGCGCAGCCAGATAATTCTTACGAAAATGTCACTCCCCTGACAAGAAACATCATAATTCAGTCTGAACGCTTGCCCAGTTTTGACAACTATTATCTCATGCACAGGTCATAACACATCGCATGCCCCTGTCGTTGATTATTTTCCTCGAATAGCACACCCTGTCGTGTTCTGTTCCTGACTCAGTGCTCGAATTGAGCTCTTTTCACATCAAAGTTTGTTTCTTCTATATTTTTATGACTGTATCTTTTCATTTGGTTTGACTGGTTTCACATCACGGCGTTTTTCAAGACACCAAAATGTCTACAAACATGGCTGCTCTTTTACCGACCAAGAATTGAGCGGGTTGTTTTAATGGACACTTTTTTAAAAATGTTTGTATTGCATTGTATTTGCGTTGCATTTCGCAACTCCTTGTCGGTCTTCAATGCAACATGGAAATCACACAGTTGGGTGTCTCTCACGTACACGCACGCACATAGAGATGCAGTGTGAAGACTGTGGAGGAAACGCAGGGCTGCTTCTATTTTCTCTCCCCGATCCTTTCACTTCTCTGTTTGATATGTGAGACAGTTGAAAAACACCGAACCACGCCTGGTGCATACCGTTTAGAGCGCACGTTAACGCTCCACGCTGACATAAACGCAGCTCTGACAGCTTGAACACCTCAAGGCCGACTCTTCCTGGAAATAATTTGACGTCTTGTGTAACATGATCTTGGCGGCGTGGAGATAAGGGAGAGGCCAGTTTGTCATCACTGCATGAGGAGCGGAAGTTCTCCTGTGACCTCTGCTTTGTTTTAGACATAACCTGGGTTGCATCATCATAGCGGGAAGTGTGTGTGTGTGTGTGTGTTTGCTTGGACGCAATGAAGCTCAATCAGAGCAGGTTCAGCGCCCGAGTGGAGAGGATGTGGTCAGAGCCGAGTCACTCTTCAACACAGGAAGAGGAGGCCGAGGCTTCCACAGCGCCGCGAACGCACTCTTAAAGACTCTAGCGAGGTCACACAGCAAAGTGAGCAAGTGTGCAAGGGCTTCAGGAGGAAAATTGGTGCACGATCAAGGCAACTGACATCTAAATAAATAAAGCTCGTTCCAGAAAACTGCACCACATCAAGAGTTATAATTTTGCTTTTGTTCAATAACACTAAGTTTTTTTGTTTGTTTGTTTTAAATCAGACTTTGATGAGATTGTGGAGAGCATCCAGCATAAAAGTCTCAATCTCGAGTGAGCGTGAACCCAGATTAGCCTTGACATAAAAAAATGTACACACTCCTGTTTTTGTTGTTTAATGTCCTTCCAGTGCATATACTCACTTTGAGTTTCCATGGAATTTGTGTCATTTCTGAACAAAACTACCGATGACGACGTCTGAGCGGAAGCTCACTGCACAGCTTGCAAACATGACGAAGCTAAAGGAGCTTCTGAAAGTTCTCAGGAAAAAGCGATTTGCACAAGGCACTCACAGACAAATGACAAAGAAGGTCAAGGAGAAGAGAAAAGAGTTGCAGGATGACCCGAAAGCAGCAGGAGCAACGGTTCAGAAGGAATGATGAACAGTTCGTCGCTGAAGGTGAAGGGAATACCGGCAAATAATAACCGAGGCGAAGTCGAGGTTATTCTTGACCGATATTCACTGAGCCGGAGGCAGATAATTGTTTTCGTATAAATACACAGGTGATTATTTCAAAAAAATTTGTTCAAAAAAAATAATTTCACAAGTTCAAACTTCACAAGCAGCATGCGAATGGAATCAAGGCACGGCGCAGACTTGTCAGTTATCTACGCCGAGTCACATCAAATACTTTTTGTTATGAAATCGGTAAAATAAATCACAAGACCACTTTAGCTTTGAATAGTTTGAGACCAAACTTCAGAGCATCTTGAGTGCTTTTCGGAACAGCATTTTCATAGCTGCCAACTACTACGAATAAATCGTATTTATTACGATTTGTCGTTTTGATTCCGAAAATTTACGACAATGAAATACGATTTTGCCAATTTTCATGGGTCATTTTCAAAGTCTGTCACCGGTGGGATTCATATTTGATAAAACACCACTTCGTTCCAAGCGGCAGATATTACGCCAAATTTCATTGGCTATTGCTTGTTCTCTCAGCCAATCAATGATGCTATTAGATCATCCATGGCAGGCTATCGTCTGGCCTTTGTTCACGAAGTTTCTGAACAAAGCATGGCGTTTCAAGCTTTTGTTATGAAGATGTAGCGTAGTACTAATCTCTAAAGAAAGCATGGCTAAGGGGAAGGGCCAGCGCTTCAAGGACTCGTACCGAGAGGAGTTTCCCTTCGTTTCTAAGGCCCTGTCCACACGGCAACGGATTCAGGTGAATCCGATACAATTGTTTATCGTTTCGGCCTGGCGTCCACACGGCACCGGTGTTTTGGGTGCCCCAAGACGCAATCTTTTGAGAACGGGTTCCAGAGTGGAAAGATCTGGCAACGTTGCCGTTGCGAAGTCGTCTGGATGAGTAGAACGGATTTGTTTACGATGACGTCACAACCACATGACTGTGAGTGCTTCACGCCAGGTAGAAGTGTAACGAACTCGATGCGAGTTGTCAACAAATCCTATAACTTGGTTCATGAAACGCGCTTACAAAATATTTTCACTGTGAATATTTATTGTGTAATGGTGCAAAGTGAGAGAGAGAGAGAGAGAGAGAATAGCCCTTAGGGCAGAGTCAATCCCACCAGCAAAAATAGGGAAAAAAAGGAGCGATCTCACCTCTTCAGATGTTGGTTTAAGTCCTACAATACATTCCTCAAAAAGGGCGTAGAAGAACAAATTAATCCATCAACGTGTAGCATTCAATTTATTCTGGACCATTAAAGACGCCGCCTTCCGCGTAGAATCATACGTCATCCTCGCCGCCATATTGGATGGGTCAAAGCGGAGAATAAAGATGCCTCATTCATGTGCTGCGTTTAACTGTACCAACAGGTTTACCATCCAAACGAGATCACATGGGATTACCTTTCACAGGTGAGACTGGAAAAATACTTTTCATTGTATTTGGTCATTATAACGTAATTTTACGAACAGATTTTTCTGACTTTCTGGCTAATAGAGAATTTCGACGTGACGTCACAGGTGACGTGACGCCCCGGTGTCCGCCATTTTGAAGGTCAAGCTAGCTAATGTCAACAACAGTAGCTAGTATGTTACTGTAGCAATGTTTACGTTCAGTCATTTGGATGACTGTTAAAACCTTTCAGTCTCAAGTTTTTCCTTTACTGTATTTACTAGTTTACTGAGCTAGCGCGCTCGCTCCCAGCCTGCCCGAGCTAGCGCGCTCGCTCCCAGCCTGCCCGAGCTAGCGCGCTCGCTCCCAGCCTGCCCGAGCGCGCTAGCTCAGTAAACTAGTAAATACAGTAAAGGAAAAACTTGAGACTGAAAGGTTTTAACAGTCATCCAAATGACTGAACGTAAACATTGCTACAGTAACATACCAGCTATGATGTTGTTGACATTCGCTAGTGCTAACAGCTAGCTGCTAGTGCACTGCTACAACACAGACACCGACCCTAATAATACAGTTTTTGGTCATTGCCTGGTAACAGCAAATTTATAACGGGCCATGTCTCAACAGACTAAGAAGTTATTTCAATGACATTTAATAACATTTTGTTTATCCTGAGGACCGAAAGTAAATGAAAATGTGAACAAACCTTAGCTGTAATAAGATGGCGACCACCGGCTCCAGGGACGACCCGCTGATGTAGGCATGTTACCCAGCCTGGTTTTTAACGACATAGGTATACAGATCATGTGGGCCGAAGTCAGGTAAAGACAAGGGCTTCGTGTACTTCCGTACGTCAGTGAACAATCCTGGTGGAAGCAGGTAAACGTCGTTCTCTAAGCCTGCTAACCTCAATTTTTGCAAATACCTCTCCCTCTGCTCGCCCTGTAAATGCCCTACGTCGCTGGATAGTGAAGGTGTTTTCTGCATCTCGCTCCTTTTTCTTTTATGTTTTTTCCCTGGTATTTCCCACACGCCTGACTGCAGGTCAGGAAGATCACCCGCGCTGCAAGGCCAGAAAAAGATAGCCTGGTAACGTGTACGGATCACGTACACCAGCATCATTGATTTTCTGTTGATATCGCTTCTTACTCGCGTCATCTAGGCCGGATAAAATACTCGACAATGAGACTTCGTCATGATCAACAGTGTATCGCTACCGGTAGTCGCCATATTTGTGACCGTCAAAATGGCGCCGGCTACTTGTTGACTTGGCAATGGTCACGTGGGTCGAAAACCTCTATATAAAGTCTTGCGCAGAATAGTTTATGCGCATGCGTCCTTACTTCTATTATTCTGGTGTCTCCGAAGGGACCGTCTTACAGCGCCCCTAGAGGTGTGGCATGTGTATTGTATCGTTTTCAGCAAGCGTTGCGTTGCCATATGGACCTGATATTTTACTGATCGTTGCCCATTTGGACGCAATATTTTTTTAAATAACATCTCGTTGCCGTTGTCGTGTGGATGTAGCCTAAGTCAAGTAAGGGCGATAATTCATTTTTGTTTGTGACTAATGAATGAATGGTGTTAGATATTGCCAAGTTTATGTGGTGCAATAACATCAACTGTTGACTGAGTAAGCTCTAGTCTATTTCTCTAATGTGTACTTTGTCAAAAGTTATATGTGCCAATTGCATTGTTTGAAGTTTTTGCCTGATTCACTGACTATTTTCATACATTGTTGAAAAGAACTTTGCAAATTAATGTAAGATGATAGTTTGTAGAATAAATTTTGTCAAACTATTTTGTTTTAGTGTGATTTTTCAGGGTAGTTTTGCTGTAAAGCTTTGGTGGCGGGGGGGGCGCCGGACTCAGTACCCAACCTTGTATTACTATTTACAATTTCAGAATGTTGGCAGCTATGCATTTTCTTTCATAATTTCGAATTCCTCCTCACCGACGGTGACGAAGCGATTGGCCGCCATTTTGCCGAGTCACTTGAGGTGATGATCGAAAAATAGTTTTGAAAGTTGCGTGCACTGATTATCGAAAAATAGTCCGAATTTCTCGACCAATCACCTCGAGTGATTCAGCAAAATGGCGGCCGATCGCGTCATCACCGTAAGCGAGGAAGAATTACAAATGATGAAAGAAAACGCTGTTCCTAAAAGCACTCAAGACGCTGGAAGTTTGGTAATCAGGGATTATGATTTTATATCGATTTCAAAACAAAGTGTCTGATGTGACTCGGCGTCGATAAGTGACAAGTCTGCGCCGTGCTGTGATTACATTTGCATGTCGCTTTTGAAGACTGATATTTTAAAAAATCATATTTATTTATTTTTTAGTCACCCGTGTTCTTATACTAAAACAATTATCTACGTTAGGCTTGGTGAACATCAGTGAACAATAACCTCGTCTTCGTATCAGTTATTACTTAAATAATATAGGCTGGCGTTGAGTGGTATATCAGATATATTCCATTCAACTCGCATGATATTGAACGAGTCGAACACGAGTAGCTGAATGGAACATATCCCAACCTTCCAGCCGGTGTAGCGTTTATCAGTAGTGTTAGCGAATGCTAAAAATGTGATCAAGACAGTGCTATCGAGAGCAAGTAGCACAGACTAACGACCGAGAAACTAAGATTTCTGTCTCCAGACTCTTCTTCCACACATGCTCCCCTCACCTCACCACACCACACCACATTGTTTTTCACTCAGACTTGGATATTCATTTCCTTGTGTAATTTGCTTCGTGAGTTTTAAAATCAACATCGACAACTACACACAATGGAGCGACCTGGCAGCCAAAATTCTCTTAAAATCTTCCGTATTTCACGAAGCAAACCTCACGTCCTTGTTTGTACAGATTGTCACAGTCGCTCACTAGCGTGGAAGTTTTACGTCTCCGCTGTGTCTCTCTTCCAGTTTTTTGATATCCGTTGGTATGTTTTTCTCTTGTAAATATGCGTGAAGAATACCTAATGGAGTTTTGGGAGCGTTTCGTGTGTTCTACGTGTCTTTCTCTTTCCTAGCAAACACAGCAGCAGAAAAGTTTCTCATGAGAGATTCGCATGAGCAGAGATGCCTACTAGTACGGATTGGCCGTATTTTGTACGGAAAAGTTACGTAAATACGATGTTACGGCAAACAGTGTTATTCTGGGGGTGTCGTGGCTCAGGTGGATAAGGCGCCATACCATAAATCCGGGGACCTGGGTTCGATTCCAACCCGAGGTCATTTCCTGATCCCTCCCCGTCTCTCTCTCTCCCGCTCATTTCCTGTCTCTACACTGTCCTATCCAATAAAGGTGAAAAAAGCCCAAAAATATATCTTTTTTTTTTTTTTTTTTTTTTTTTAAAGCGTTATTCTGTGCGGAATTATTATAAAGTCTTAAAAAATTCCACTGAGTTGTTTTTAAATGTCCAAGCGACTTTTTCAATCCATGCGCGATTCACGGCTAGGCTATTTATTTTTACGACAACCACACATGCTGTGTGTGACATGCGCAAGGCAAGGCAAGTTTATTTATATAGCACATTTCATACACAGTGGCAGTTCAATGTGCTTTACAGAAGTAAAAGCAAAACAGTAAACAACAGAAAATAAAATTACATAAGAAATATAATAAGAATTAAACAATAGTAGAAATAAAATAATAAAATGAAGTAGAAGTTCAAATAGGGGGAAAAAGGAAAAAAAACAGCAGAATAAAATAGAATAAAAGTTAAGTAAAATTTGAAACATGCAGAGACTGTAAAAGTACAGATTATAAAACATGTAAAGAAGACAATATTAATTATTTAACCGAAAGCATCTGAAAACAGCTTGGTCTTTAACCTAGGTTTGAAGCTGCCAACAGCAGGAGCATTTTTAATGTCCTCTGGCAGTTGGTTCCATAGCTGCACTGCATAGTAGCTAAAAGCTGCTTCACCATACTTTGTTTTAACAACAGGTTTTAATAGTAAATTTTTCTGTTTCGATCTGGTAGATCTGATTGGGTTAGGCCGCTGCAACATATCAGAGAGGTAATTGGGCCCTGTACCATTTAGAGATTTGTACACCAGCAGCAATGCTTTAAAGTCAATTCTGTAGCTTACTGGAAGCCAGTGAAGGGACCTTAGAATTGGAGTAATGTGCTCTGTTCTTTTTGTTCGTGTGAGAACCCTCGCCGCTGCATTTTGAACCAGCTGAAGTCGTTTGATGGTCTTTTTTGGCAGGCCTGTGAAAAGGCCATTGCAGTAATCAACCCTACTAGAGATGAAGGCATGTATTAGTTTTTCCAGATCATGTTTTGACATATGTCCTCTTAGTTTGGAAATGTTTTTTAGGTGATAAAATGCCATTTTAGTGATTGCTTTCATGTGAGTGTCAAAGTTTAGCTCGCTGTCAATGAAAACACCAAGATTTTTAACCATTTCTTTAGTTTTAATCCCTTTTGTGTCAAGAATAGTGGTAATCCTGAGTCTTTCATCTTTTTTTCCAAACAGAATTACTTCTGTTTTATCGGAGTTCAGCTGAAGAAAATTTTGTGACATCCAGTTGTTGATTTGGTCGATACACTGGTAGAGACATTCAAGGGGGGCATAATCATTAGGGGATAAAGCAAAATAAATTTGGGTGTCATCTGCATAGCAGTGATACAAAATTGAATGGTTATTGGTAATTTGCCCAAGTGGGAGCATATAAAGGTTGAAAAGTAATGGTCCAAGAATCGACCCCTGGGGGACACCACAGGTCAAGGACATTGACGTTGAGGAACAATTTCCCATGGTAACAAAGAAGCTTCTATCTTTTAAGTATGAATTTAACCAATTGATAACTTTACCAGTCAATCCAACCCGGTGTTCAAGTCGATATAGCAGTATGTTGTGATCAACAGTATCAAAAGCTGCACTGAGGTCCAGTAATACCAGGACCGATGTTTTGCCTGCATCAGTATTAAGACGTATGTCATTTATAACTTTAATCAGCGCTGTTTCAGTGCTATGATTGGCACGAAATCCTGACTGAAAATTATCAAAACGGCTGTTTGATATCAAGAAGGCAGTTAATTGATTGAAGACAATTTTTTCAAGGATTTTCCCAATGAATGGTAAATTTGATATTGGCCTGTAGTTATTTAATACTGAAGGATTTTTTTTAAGTAGGGGCTTTACAACGGCTTTTTTCAGGGACACAGGAGCAACGCCAGTCTCCAGGGATGTATTTATAATTTGAAGCACATCTGTAATTATAAGATGAAGAACAGACTTAAAAAAGTTGGTGGGCAGAATGTCCAATTCAGATGTTGAGGAACTGAGATTTTGTACAGTTTTTTTTCAAGAGTCTCATAATCAATTAAACAAAATTCTGACATTGTGTTGAAGTTATCTATCTGTGTCATTGGTGATTTGCAGTTTTTCAATTTTTTGCAACTGAGATATATTATGAGCCAGATTCTGCACATGCTGTGTGTGACATGCGCAGATTCCGCACATTTGTTCGCGCTATTTTCGATACGGTAGAATGGCCGTGCATTACACCCAGTCAAAAGGGCAATGGATATGCGCACTGCAAACTGTGTAGAACTGACATTAACATCACTCGTGGTGGTCGCGATGACTGCAGGCGGCATGTCAACTGCAAAGAAAAAAACATATGGAGTATGCTGAAATGGCGAGTCAGGCGGAAAGTAAATCTGGGGGGATCCAGCAGTTTTTTACGAAATCTGTGGATGAAAAGACACGGAACGTGACCCGTGCTGAAGCGGTGATGGTTGACCTATGCTTGGAGTTGAACTTGCCGATTAGTGCCATGAAATGCGAGTTAAACTTATTCAGTTTCTTTTTACATGTATGACTTTTATTCACTGAAATATCAAACACTGGCTGTACTTCTTTAATTCAAAGTCTTTTCAGTGTTGCAAGTGCAAATGTACATGTAGTATGATCAAAAACAGAATTTTATGATTAGTGCTGTTGGGATTGTGGCAAAAAATTGATCATTCCACTGTTTTAAATACAATTATAAATGTCATTTTATTCAATGTCTCATCTGAAGCATTATGCTGAAGTATTTATATATTGGGACATTAAGATAACAATGTCGGACTCTCTTTGGCATGAAATAAGAAATTTTTTTTTTTAATTTTATTAGAATCCGTTAACAGGTAGAACATTTTGCCAGGCAATATAATATAATACTTTTGAGGAGTTACATTCAATACCAGTGATTGGTAGTCAACCATAATGTCTGCAAACAGGGAACACTATTGTATTTATAAAAATGTGATGTATTGTATGCTCTAGAAATTTGTTGAGTGGAAATTCAGTTGAGATGGCTGCTCGCGTTTTGTTTATTCAGTTCACACAAAACAGTTCTTTTTAATAATTTAAATGTTAAACATATTGGTATGTACACCTCTTTATAATGGAAATGCGCATAAATTAATGTTACTGAAAGTCATTCCAAAATACTGAAAAATGTTTTCAAGAATACTGAAATTCAAAATTTGGGGTAGGCATCTCTGCATGAGCTTCGACGTGCAGTATCGTAACAATATTGCACGCGCATTCTCCATTGGTTAGAGTGACGTAATACATGTAGGATAAGCGATATGCTAACAAGATTGCATGCTGTCAAACCAAATGAACAGAACCCGCTAGAAGGGATAAGAATACATGTTTTTGTTCCATGGAAAAGGTGTCCTGGATGTATAATAATAACCGATATTCACTTCGGTGAATAATTGTTCAAGATTTTGAGTTTCTCGACCAATCGGCACACGTGGTTTCCTGTAATCACCTGCGTATTTATAATAATCAGGCTTTCGTCTAAACGGGGGAACAGGGGCGCTGCGCCCTCTTACTCTCGGCGTGCGCCCCCTTACCGACTCCGTGAAAACATCCCAGCAACACCACGTGACAATGTGTCTGATCATCAAATACGTTATAATTGCTCCAAAAATATTCCAGTCATAGTAGATACACCGCCAGACGGTGCAAAAACAATCCGAATTGGCGTTTTCCAGACTGAGGCGCCATGTTGTTTAGTTGTTTACTTGTCGCGGCTGCTCTCGCGAGATTTGACATGAGTTACATACAAGGTCAGCTGACTTGTAGAGCGAGATTTCTCGAGACTGAATGACCTTTCACCCACCGGCGCGGGAGCTTTTGACAGAAGTAGTTCGCGAGTTGTTTTTGTTGACACTTGGGCATTTAAAGATGTCATCCCGCGGCACGAAACGGAAGAAAGCCAAAGACTGTCCGGGGCAGAAGAAGATTACTTCTTTCTTTTTCAATGTTGACAATTTGTTACAATTTCCCTCTCAGATAGCCTCAGAATGTCCCATTGGAGCATTTTTCAAAGGCTTTGCACGGTGGGGGGGGACAACCGGCACCATCCCCCCCCCCGCTTCGCTCCCTCGCCATGGTGAGCGCCATCATACTAAATTTTTCTAGAAAAAACCCTGATAATAAATATTACACTGGAGCGCAATCCCCTGTGCTGAAATGAAAACTTTTTTTCAGAAACAGTTGCTATATTTGGAGAAACAAAGATTGACTGGAATCCCAGTGAAGGTTGATGGAGGACCTTCGTCACCATGGGGAATTGACGCAGATTTTCCAGGAGGAAGGAACAAGAAATCGAACCACAGTGCGACAAAACGTGAATTAATTTTTACTAGGGATGTCCCGATCCGATCACGTGATCGGAAATCGGGCCCGATCACATGGTTTCAGACTCGATCGGAATCGGGCATTGCCTCCCGATCAGAGATCGGATATATATCTATGTAATATGTTCTCATTTTTAACACATCAATAGCTATGCGTTGGCACAGAGTGAGACCAGACCTCTTGTCTCAACACAGCAACATCAACGCGTGCGGCATGACATCACTTTGTAGCGGAGACGCTATTGGTTATTGGCTGCCTGTTGCCGGCAAAGTTGAACACGGAAGCAGTTCGAAGCGGAAAGCAAAGAATGAGATCTTTTTTTTTTTTTTTTCGTTGGATGACAAAAGAAACGGGCTCAAACCTGAAAGGGTAGAAATGCTTGTTTTCATCAAGAAAAACGTTCATTTCCTTAATTGAAATTACTGTACACCACTGTGAGATGCGTTCTTAAAAGCAAATTACCGGCACTGTGGCACTTTATTTTTTTTTTTATTTGTTTACATTCCTGCCAGGTATTTTAAGGTTATTTTTTTAAATTTGTTATTTATTGTTCAAACTGCCTCACGTAAGTGCTCTGTTTGCTAACGGAGTTGTTGGATGTTAAAATAAGGTGTTAAATAAAAAATGAGGAACATCCTGGATCCGTTTCTTTCCTCGTCTTTATTTTTTATGGATTATAAGAAGTATCGGATCGGGACTCGGTATCGGCAGATACTCAAAATCAAATGATCGGTATCGGATCGGAGGGCAAAAAAACCTGATCGGGACATCCCTAATTTTTACTGTCAACGTTTCGAAGTTGTAATTGCCAATAAAATGCTATCTCTGTTTGTTTGTTTTTTGGACTGGTACTGTCAGTGAAGGTCACTTTCACTGTCGCATTGGAAGGACGCTTCGTGATATTCTTTTAAACCTCTTGAGCATGCACTATTTGTTTGAAAGTCTTGAAGACTCACGAATTGTGGTTTTGGCTCAACTGAAAACTCCTGTGAAAGCTAAATTTAGCCTACCTACTAAGAAAGCTTCATTATAGATTTGCGCACACGTGCTTCCTGAAATGAAACTTCCGATAGTCAAAATAACTGAAGTTTAAAAAAAAAAACCCGCCAGCTGTTTCAGTGAAACTTGACTGAGATCTCAGTTTTCAAGTGGAAACTTTGTCTAAAATTACCACGAACATCATGATCAAGATCTTTATCACGATCGAGGCGCTTTGCTATGTGTTCTTGGTTTGGTTGGAATCTGAGAAGTTAGCTTGGCTTGTTATCAACATAATATCAAACACGTTCTTCCTTTTTAATATGCAATTATTTTGATCGCAGCAAAGACATCCGTGCATTTGTTGAGTGAGTTGTTGTTGTTTTTTTTTTTTTTTTAATTTGTCAGATCTTTATTTCACGTTTGATGGAAAGAGTCTCCAGGGTCAGCGCTTTGGAAAGGCTTTAAGGTTTCTCTAACCTGACGAACTGATCCTGAAGGAAGAGAAAAAATCGAGGTTGGAAAGGAAAGGAGCGTTTATTGCTTTGACGATGTCACTGAGAACAGGAAGTCGCTTACTTCTCGGACGTTCCATACTGACGAATGTGACGATAAACGAATAAAGCAAAGTGTTGGACATGAATAAACTGACCAACAAAGCATGTCGTAACAATTACCCGCGTTGATGGACTGTTGATTATTTTGCTCGAACAGCACGACACTGAGGTATTGCACATCATCGTGGTTTGTTTGAGGGGGTTTTTTTTTTTGGAAAACAGCCCAAATTTCAGGTCTGTGTCTGTCACGTTTATTCAGAAATGGAATCGACTTCCTGTGCTTTCACTGTAAACCGGATGTGTCGGCATGCTGTGTGTGTGTGTAAGTAAAAAAAACTAAAGATAGCTCTTGTAACATCTAAAATGTCCTGATTTCATACTTTGGCTTTGCAGTTTGAGTAAAATCTAAATATATCTCATACTGTTTACTGAAATGAAGTGTGGGCTTCTCAAAACAGCCCACAGAAATTCACAGACGAGCAATTTACCAACCAATCTCTGTTTCATAGTGGAAACGTGTGCTTTAAAGCTTCAAAATGAAAGTTGAGCACTTTCGTGTTTGGTATATTGCAGCGAAGTATGAAGGAAGACCAAGAAAACAACAGCGAGGTCTCAGGACAAAATGTCTCACGTTGTTGTTTTTTTCTGTTTCTCCAGAAGGACCTTGTCTCCAAATTACAGAACAGCCCAAGCAGGTAAGAAATGATTCCTGCTGAATGGTGAGACAATAACAATGATGTCATTTCTGAAGTAGTGGTGTGCTTCGAATGGAATTTGAATAACTCCACGTCGTTTTGCGCAGCGGGGCTTCAGGTTTCGTTACGGCTGCGAGGGCCCGTCTCACGGAGGACTCCCAGGAGCCTGTAGCGAGAAGAACAGGAAGACGTATCCTCAAGTCAAGGTCAGTCCGTGTCGAATTTTTATCAGTTTGAAGCCAGTCCACAGTTTGTTTTTCGTCTACGCGTTTTAGAAGCGACGAGGAGCAGGCGATATGATGATCACGATACGAGAATCGCGCTTCTCGAAGGCATTTCTACAATATATGATCTGCATAACGAGATAGATATGTAGAAATGAATAAAGGTTTGATTTATTTTCGATGATTTCTCACGACAAATTGATTAAAATTGAAGAATAAGATTTCAAATCATCGTATCACCCAGCTCGATAGGCGACCACACTGAATTCAAGCATGAGGAACGACCAAAAAAAAGATTTGACCAAAAATTCAGGTTTAACGACGGAATGCGAAATAATATCAGATCCAAGTACCTCCAGCTTTCACCTCGTCAAGTTCTTTGTTGGAACTCGACCAGATTTTCAGACAACGCCGGGTCTGGAGATTCGTGAAAAAAATAAAATAAAAAATTCAGAAAGCCGAGTTGTTTTCGTTTGTTTCCACCTGAAAATCAAAGTTTTCAGCTTTATGACTCAGATTTGCCGTTTTGTTGAAGGTGACGCCCACTTTTCCCTGTTTTGGAAGATTAAACCTTTTGCTCTGAACTGTACAGTCGGCTGTCGAACCGATTACTGATAAACACTGACTGCAGATATGACCTTCACAAGGAATTGTGGTGAAGTTCTCTACATTTGAAATAAGAAGGAAAAAAGTGCCTGTGTGTGTGAGAGAGAGAGAGAGAGAGACGTACACTACCACTTTGGGAATTTCCTCAGAACATCTCGCTGGTAATTAGTAGGAAGTGCCACAGTGTGCGTTTCTCTGACTTGTGTGGGCATCGGATGGGAACGAAGACGTAAAACAACTCGCCCCCACGACTTCAGACAGACTGAGACACACAGAGGACACCCACTTCCACACCCACCCCCACACAAACGCACAATGTGCTTTCTGTTGCATCCAGCAAGTTAATACTGTCGAGTGTGTAACCTGATCCACGCTCTTCCCCACCAGCATTAATGCTGAAACACATATCGTCAGCACCTCGCAGGGATCTGATGGAGTTTTTTTTCCCCTCCCCCTGGAGGGTTCTTTAGACTGCTAGAGTGGATGCACGTGTGTATCCGAGTTCCTTTTTCTTTTTTTTAAAGGTCGAAGACCATGATTTTAGAAAAACAAACATCAAATTTCATACAAAAATCTATCACCAGTCATCTGGCACGTATTTGGAGTAATTTGGTTGATACTACAGTATCTCAGAAAAGCGCGTCAAAATACGATGCAATAAATTTTATGATTGTAAATTTTTATTAAAAAAATTATTTTTTTTGTATGTAAAATTATTTTTTATAGTATTGCAATAAACTATATAATGGGGTGCTATCAGAACCCCAGTCAATACCTTTTGGGGTTCCCCAGGGTTGTGTTTTAGGCCCGCTGTTATTCATCATCTATATAAACGTCTTGGCGCAGATAGTTTGTGGATGTCGCGTCGAGCTTTATTCTTAGATTACATTTATGGCATTTAGCAGACGCTCTTTTCCAGAGCGACGTACAACATACCCGGAGCAGTTTGGGGTTCGGCGTCTTGCTCAAGGGCACTTCGACCATTCCTGCTGGTACAGGGAATTGAACCAGCAACCTTTTTGGTCCCATTGCTGCTTCTTTAACCAGTAAGCCATGGCTGACCCTTTTATGCTGACGATACTCCTTTTTTTTTTTTTTCTTCCTTCTCTTTTCTAGCGTTTTAAGTCTCAGCAATTCAGCTGATTTCAAATCGTGTTCTGGGCTGGCTTTATGCCAACTTCCTGATACTCAATTTAGATTAAACTAAGGTCATGCGAGTTGGCTTGCATCAGAAAATCGCAGCTGTTTGAAAATTTTGAGTTCTTTGTTGTAAATACCTTGGGGTCCTCGTTGATCAGACTTTCTCCCAGAAGGATCATGGAGAGTATATTGGGAATATGAGCTCATCTAAACTCAGCATGTTAGGTCGTGCATGCAAAGTCCTTCCGAAAGCTATTTGTTTAATGCTCTGCAACACCGTGATTTGACTATTGTTTGCCTGTCTGGGACAGCTGTGGTATTGGAAGCAAGGTTTATCTGGACAGGCTGAACAGACGAGCTGCTTTTACCATCGAAGGCTGATGTGTTGATCCCGATGAGCTGAAGTCAATACTCGGGCGGCCCAAATTTGTGCGAGTTTTTCCACGGGATTGCACCATCGTACCTCCTCTCAGAATTGAAGCACACAAATCAAGTTCATCCCGATAATATCAGGAGTCGTGATTTGTTGCACATGTGTCTTTGTCGAGCCACTAAAACCCGCGGTAGTTTGAGATGCAATGGCACGCAAGCATTTTAATTCCCTGCCTCGCGATATTAGAAATATACAGGCGGAACGTGAGGTTAAGATGAAATTAAAACGCCATCTTAAGTCGGAACGTTGTGTTTGAAGCTGTTTTGATAGTGTATTTTATTGCTTCCTTTGAAAATGAATTTTTCATTTTTGGTTTTACTTCCATTTTACAGTTATTCCATGAAATCAAGTCGTACATGAGCTGACAGAGGACGAGGCACGTAGCACCAAGTCGACTATAAGCCGTGTACAACTCGATTGAATGGAATAACTGTTTTATTCTGTCCACATTCACTGGATTTTGAGAAACTGAGCTTTTTTTTTTTTTTTTTTTTTGCAAAGTCGATAAATAAAAATTTTGTACAAAATGTCCGACAAAATCATTTCCGCTCAGAATGTCAACAAACGGGCGAAATGACAGGAGCAATTTGTGAAAAATGCGAAAATAATAATAATTCTTGAAAAAAAAAAAACGTTCTTACCACCAAATGCTTTTATTCCATATTTTGTTGCTTTTTGTATTTTGTGGGGTTTTGTTTTCGAGTAGTTTTTATTTCGTCCTCGTTTAAAGGTCTCCTTGCATCGTTTTTTCATTAATTGTGCGGTGGTCTCTAGTATGAATGAATGCCCTGTGAGCCGGTTTTGGTGAGGAAAAAAAAAATGCTGTGGTTCTCCTGTTTCAGGCTGTTCTAGTTTGCTGGAGGGGTGGGTGGCGGGAGAATGACAGGATTTCAGCTCTTACTCATTAATATTCATGACATGTAAACGAGGGCTGTAACGATACACCCAACTCACGATTCGATTCGTATCGCGATTTTTGACCCACGATTCGATACGCCCACGATTTTTTTTAAATGTTTTTTTAAAGTAGTAAATTTGACTTATTAACATTTACTTACTTACATTAACTATTTAATAACAAATAATTCAGACCACTGCAGAGAATGAGTAATATGTATGCAAAAATGAACAAATGTATATCCAAAGATTGTTTTATTTCTCAAAATAATACTGTTGAGCCGGAAGCTCTGTTTTTTTCGGTTCTGAAAAAGTCATTTTTCCAAATCGTGTAAATCCGTTAAGATTTTTTTTGGGGGGGGGCTCTCTCACTGTCTCACTCTCATAGGGCCAATGATTTTCTGTGATCGCAGAAAACAGATGGAAATTACGGAATTTTTATGGTGAAACATTGCTCGCGTGTCAAAATGTAACTGCCGCAGAAGGCTTCCGCCCAAGCAGACATGCCTTCAGTGTTGCCAGATATTGCTAACGTTTTCCACCCCAAAATATGTTCAAAACCAGCCAAAAAGCACCTAAACCTGCCCAATCTGGCAACACTGCATGCCTTTCCGGTCAAGTGATTGTGATTGGCTTGTGGCACACCTAGCCAGCCAATGAGCTGCTTGTTTACAGATTCGCTCCCCGCGTCGCAACCAGAATGGCGACCGCTTAAAAGAAATGAATGCTCTGCCAGTGGCGAGTGTGGACGTTGCGTGACTCGCAGAAGATTGTCGCAGGTCGGCGAAAAAACGACTTACTAATAGATATAAAAAAATAAAAGTAATTTAAGTAAGTTTAAAATGTAATTTAAATAAAAAGTAAAGTATTCATAAATTGAAGTTTGGAAGCGCCTCTGTTTTTGGGCTGAGGAGAAGTTTGAAAGGGTGTACCGCGATTCTGCCTTCTTGTATCGCGATACGGATCGTGGCTCTGCGTATCGCGATTTCGATACGCATATCGTTACAGCCCTAATGTAAACGTATTACCTCTGATTGGCTAACAGCACTGTGACGCTACCTCCAGTGAGTCAGAACAAGCGGATGTGGGTGTCTTACTACGGCGAGAGAGAAGGAACAAACCGCGAAGGGAAAAATACCGCACGCTGACGTCATTGAGGTGCGACACGAGGAAATAAGAAAAATTCAACAAATGTTTGGGTTTTTACTGAACAAACAAACGAATAAAATGAACGAGTGACTTAAAAAAAGAATGTGGGTGTCTTTGTAAAAACTGTTTTGATTGGCTATTATGGTCTCGACGTCGATGTTTTGACCAATAACAATGTAGAGAACACGAGTTTTACATCCCATTCAACGAGATTTAAACGAGACTAAAGATGGCGACTTACAAATAATGTGTAAACATCGTTGGAGTTTATAAAGTTTGAACAGCATGAAGGAACATACCCCAACCCCCCCGAAATTAATAAAAAACAAAATTATCAACGGATTTGGCATAATGTAAAAAGGTCGTTTTTTACTCAGAAAAAGCGGAAAACTCTCATCCCTGCCGAGCTTGTGACCATGTCATGCATGCTAACGTGGAGAATATGAACATGCTATTTTGTAACAAAAACCTTCGAACAAAAAGTTCATGTTTTACTTACAGCTTGTGAGCTGGTGGTCGATCGTCTTGACGGTACAGATCCAGGGATTAAAAGCAACCTCGAAGCAAAACCACTACTGAAGGCACCGAAGTTTGAAAAGTCACTGTGGTTGAAATGATCAGAACACAGTACAGTAAGCCCTCAGTATTCGCGGGGGTTAGGGACCGAACATGGCCGCGAATAAGCCAAAATCGCGAATACTTGTAAAACCCCCCCCCCCCCCATAAAACTGCTCACAAATGCTTATTTTGATGTCTAAAACCCTCCCTATACCCTAGGCTATGATCCCAAACACTTTAGATACACTTCTGACCAATTTGTAGACAGTTTTCGAAAATATGTATGACAGTATACGACACCCTAGTCCGTATCGTAGGCTTAACTTTAGGCTAATATAGTACCGACAACTGCCTCCGTGTCGTAGGCTAACTATGAATGTAAATACCCGGTCTTCCTGATCTCTTGCTCCTTCTTTATGTAGCGCACGGTACTCTCGTTGATGCCGTAGTGACGAGCCACTGCCGCAAAACTCTTCCCTTCCTTTAGCATATCGAGAAGTCCTACCTTCTCCTGCAGCGTCGTTACCTTCTTCTGGCGCTAAGGTTCCTTGGCAGGAGCCTTAGAAGATGCAGAGCGTTTAGGAGCCATTGTAGGGCGTAAAAATTATTCAAAAATACCAAGAACGCACAACACGTGAACAAGTCTGAACTACGGGAACCGCGAGACTGTACTGTACAATGCGCTCGTTCGTATCAGCCAATGAGCAGCAGCCCGCCATTCAAACTTCAGCCAATAGCGAGCGAGCATTCGGCTCCGAGAATGTAGCAGTGCGTAAACGTTCGATATGTTCGCCGCAAATGACCGCGAATCGCTGAGATTTCCGCGAATGTATAGGAGATGTGTTCTATATAAAATCCCGCGAATATGTGAATTTGCGAATACTGAAGCGCGAATAGGCGGGGTTCTACTGTACTAACGCTGCATTATATTTCGCTGGTGGTGTTCCAAAGATAAATTCCAACCATTTCTTCTTCACCTCTTCTATCTTGGGCAAGAAATGCAACGTTGATGTGTTACTGCCACAAATAACACAGGCACGAACTTGTTCAGACATGTTTTCAACTTGCTGTTAGGTCCTCTTCGTTAGCGACTGACGAGATGGGCTCTGCTCAGTGTTGCCAGATACTGCTGACGTTTTCCAGCCCAAAATATGTTCAAATCCGCCAAAATGCACTTAAAACCGCCCAATCTGGCAACACTGGCTCTGCTATCTCTCCTCGCGCTTAAATCCGAACTTCCTTCCCGTGGGCGGTCGCAGGCCAAGGTGGGCGAGGCCATGAATACTAATTCACGAAGTGACGCAAGATCGTATGGCTTTTTCAGATCCGCTCGTTTTTCCGACTATTTTCTTTCATAAGCTAAAACAGGGAATGGGAGTAGAATTACATTTTCACATGCAGCATGCGGATGCAACTCGGAGTGAACTATGGTATTTCAAAAAGAGCCAGTATTAAACGTTTTTGGTGGAAGGGCACCTTTAATTCAGCAACACGTGCCACCATTTTGTTTTTCTCTACTCATGGTCTACGAGCTGATAGCTTAAGGCCTCTGCATGCTCTTGCGACAAGGCTTTCGCAGATAGCTTTTCGCAGACAGTTGTAATTTATTGTTGAGCGGGGAGTTATAGGCGTGCGCGATGTTATTCACCGGCACAACGCAAGGGGGCGCGAAGTCGCTAGGAGTAGTTGGTGGGTGTGGTTAGTGGAGTGTTTATCCTCCGGTTACTTTTTTTTTTTTTTTTATAATGACTAGAACTGGAGTCGTATAGATGTACGTACTTCCTCAATCAAGCGCTCTTCATGCTGCTCCATCTTCGCTCATGTTTTTAAAAATGCTGGTCATGAAAACAAAACAAAGCGGGAAAGTAGTGAAGCGGAAGTGCGTGTACAGCGGATGTAGAGTGGACCAATCAGAGCCCTCTTGTCTGCGACGCTGTCTGCGAGGCTTCTGCGGTGGTCACAATTTTTGGGAGGTGCGCGCAGAGCGTCTGCGAAAGTGGGGGGGCTACGCAGACACTATCTGCGACACCGTCTGCGAGGACTGGGTTGTCAGCATAAATTGGCCTTTAGTAGTAGAGTCGCCAATCAGTGTGTGCGATTGCTCATATCCAGTGAATGTTGTTCTATCAAGACTCGATTTAAACTAGCAGTGCTAAACTGGATATTCCTGTCTGAAAATTGATTTATCAGTAAAATTGTCTGATCGCTTTGCTTATAACGCACCTCATTTATATCAGTCTTGAAGTCAATTTGTGTGGAGGACAAACTGAACAAAAAAAGTATCAAAATTGCGACTGATTTGTTTCCTTGAACACATTCATGACACCGTCGCGACACTTTTAGCTCACGTACACACTTCATGCGTCCTCTGTTTATTGGGTGCCATGACTTTTTTCCAAATTAAATGGCTCCGCTGATTTCTCTGAATTTGTGATGTTCGGACTTGCGCAACTCAACTGGTGAATGAAACTTGATGGAATATTGATGTAAAATCGCAGCAAGTCTCATATCGCAGCCGTTAAACGATTTGAAACGGCTCGTTCGAGGTTCACGTTTGTAAATCTCCTGATATGTACATTTATGCAAACGCAAGAGCAGAACGTTGGTTCTGAAAGTTTTTCCAGGCAAACTGGAATTTTCCAAATCATTTGTTAGGTAAACGCTCGTCAGAGTAACTCTTTGTGTCATGCATGACAAATGAAGGCCAGTGTGTCATTCGTGCATCATGACATTACGCGAATAATGTTAACGGGAGACGCAGAAAACGAACCTGACTGTTAAAGTGCCATTCCACCATTGGATGTATTTTTTGGCATAAAATACAATATATTTTATGACAACATGACTAGACAGAGAAATCTTTTAGCTTCAAAATGATATATCAAACATCATTTTTTGACAACGACAAGTATATTAATTTTGCGACCAAAGTCACCTACCCTTTTAATTTCCGCGCGGTAGTGAAACGTGATGTCATCGGCAGGTTCCCCTTCTTGTGTGGCACAGATTATCAGCAATGGCGGATAGAACGCGATTTCCACTTGTCGATTGCTGTGCCGATATTCACCATCGACCGTCTCCTTTGGGCATCACTTGCTATTTTCCTTCGCTTCTTTTCCAAAGCTGACAATCGCGTTCTATCCGCCATTGCTGATAATCTGTGCCACGTCACACGTGACGTGGTACACAAGATGGGGAACCTGCCGATGACATCACGTTTCACTACCGCGCGGAAATTAAAAGGGTAGGTGACTTTGGTCGCAAAATTAATATACTTGTCGTTGTCAGAAAATTATGTTTGATATATCATTTTGAAGCTAAAAGATTTCTCTGTCTAGTCATGTTGTCATAAAATGTATTGTATTTTATGCCAAAAAATACATCCAATGGTGGAATGGCACTTTAAGACGTGTCACTTTCCCCATGTAAATGTCCAGTATTGTGAAGAACAGGATTCTGGGACTGCAGTCTGCAAATAGCTGAGAAATGCTCCTTTAAATTTGGTCACGATGAGCTGCTTTATGAAAGGAATCCACTTTTAGAGACCTCACATTTGCGTAAGACGTGTTTTCATGCTTGGTCCGTCATGTGTCGTTTTTAACTCGGGGGACTGATTTGAGAAACTAAACGACTCCCACAAGCTCACACATCTGAACTTTATCCTCAACAGACGGACTCCGTATTAATGGAAGAATTACAGGGGTTTTTTTTCTTTTTTTCACCATTATGGCCAGTTCTTGCTAAATATCAAATGATGTCATTTCGATGATGTGATGATTGAGAGATTTTTTTTTTTTTTTTTTGATGGTCACCAAACAGCAGAACGAGCCAAACAAGGAACGCGTTTCGGGGGTTTTATGGGGGGAGGGGTTGCACTTGAACAATATGAATTCTGCGTTAAGAGGAAGTGTTTCATATGAATTAAAAAAGAAAACCTCCTCCATACCAAAGGAGTGTTTTGATATGGTTTGATATTCACTTTGATATAGCTGGGGAATTTTTCCTGGGGGCTGAAGTCAAATTGCATCTGAGTCAAACCATATCCGGAGAAAGTGACATCTCTGAACCACATATGAAACGAGCCAATACAAAGTCTGAGTCAAAGGAGAAAACATCACTTGTTCGTTTCCACTTTTGTGGAGACATCAATAAAATAATATGCAGTAATTGATAACAGTTCAACCTTTAGGATACCTATCGTCATATCGGGTGGGGTTTATTGAAGGACGCGTCTTTAACGAAGGACAAAACATTGGACGGACCAGAGGAAGTGCACCACTGATCCCTCAGCACACAGCTCCATGTTGGGAAATCCCCATATATACCATTTTCTCTGATGTTCTCTTTGATTACCATACATCACTTCCACCACTTTTCCTGAAACAGAACAACTTTTCTCTGTTTCGCTCTTGATTTTTATCGAAGCTTAGCTGTCATTAGAATGTCTGTTTTAATCCAGCGAAAATTTAGTTTGTGATTTATTTTTATTTTATTTTTTTTAATGTTTTACAAATCTCCCCTCCAACGCCCATTGCCGTCTCAAATTCAAGTCAAAACAGGATTGTGGATTAATCTGTGAATATATTACACTTTATTGGCAACCCCTTTTGAGAAAAAAGGTTTATCAAGTACTTTACAGGATTCTCTGGTTTGTACCTGAGGAGCAAACTTTATGGCTTTGTCGTAGAGTTCCCTTTCAGAGATCATCGAGTTTTGGGTGAAACGTTGAACAGGAGCAAACTGGCCAAAGAACCCTTGAGAGAACTTTTTTGAAAGAGTGTAGCTGTGTTCGTATCTTAGCTGGCGATATTTAAAAAATGGTGAAAATATCTTGAAAATCGTCACATTTTATCGATGATTGATTATCATTTTAAGCTTGAAAATAGAAAAGTAGCTGCGCTCAAGCAGGAATAAGGAAACTAGTACAACAAGTTATGAAAGTTTATGCCTTTTAGCTGGCACCAAAGCAGACATTGAAGGTTTGGTTTATCTCACTAACTCATGAACGAGTGTTCCAAAACTGCCAAGTTTATTCCAGAGTTTATGCAGCTAATTAATAAACTAGATTTGGAACACAAAGTCAGACTTGTGTTCTCGTCCCAAATGGTAATATTGCTGTGCAACAGTATTACTGTTTGGTCCAGTATCCTTTTCATTTGCAAGTATTTTCTTATTCATGTCTCGCTCTCATCACTGTTGTGGGACAATTATGTCCATAGTTTGTGGTTTTTTGGGGGATTTTTTTTTTTTTGTCATTTATTGCTGACTTTACACACACATTCCATCCTTGTTATTTATGTTATGCTGTGAAGAACATTCAATACCTGGTGCAGTATTTTTATTTCAGTTGCCAGTATTTTATTCGTGCAATGTTGCTACTTCACGTGAAGTACTCCCCTTAGTTGAGTTCCACTCTTATTTTGTTATGGATGTTATATACATGGCCGATGTTTTTACTTTTTAAAAAAATTATTATTATTATTATTTTTTTAAATTTATTTATTTTTATATCCTTTTATTGCACACTTTTTTTGTGTCTATTCCTGATTCTTTCTGTCTGTGAGCTGCTGGAACATGTAAATTTTCCCACCAAGGGATGATTAAAGTTTTCTTCTTTCAGAGTTTATCCAGCTAATGAATAAATTAGTTCTGGAACACAAAGTCTGACTTTATTCCAGAGTTTATCCAGCTAATGAATAAACTAGTTCTGGAACACAAAGTTTGACTTTATTCCAGAGTTTATCCAGTTCATTCATAAAGTAGTTCTGGAACACAAAGTCTGACTTTATTCCAGAGTTTATCCAGTTCATTCATAAACTAATGCTGGAACACAAAGTCTGACTTGTTCCAGAGTTTATGCAGCTCATTTATAAAGTAGTTCTGGAACACAAAGTCTGACTTTATTCCAGAGTTTATGCAGCTCATTCATAAAGTAGTTCTGGAACACAAAGTCTGACTTTATTCCAGAGTTTATGCAGCTCATTCATAAAGTAGTTCTGGAACACAAAGTCTGACTTTATTCCAGAGTTTATGCAGCTCATTCATAAAGTAGTTCTGGAACACAAAGTCTGACTTTATTCCAGAGTTTATGCAGCTCATTCATAAAGTAGTTCTGGAACACAAAGTCTGACTTTATTCCAGAGTTTATGCAGCTCATTCATAAAGTAGTTCTGGAACACAAAGTCTGACTTTATTCCAGAGTTTATGCAGCTCATTCATAAAGTAGTTCTGGAACACAAAGTCTGACTTTATTCCAGAGTTTATCCAGCTAATGAATAAAGTAGTTCTGGAACACAAAGTCTGACTTTATTCCAGAGTTTATCCAGCTAATGAATAAACTAGTTCTGGAACACAAAGTCTGACTTTATTCCAGAGTTTATGCAGCTCATTCATAAAGTAGTTCTGGAACACAAAGTCTGACTTTATTCCAGAGTTTATCCAGCTAATGAATAAAGTAGTTCTGGAACACAAAGTCTGACTTTATTCCAGAGTTTATCCAGCTCATTCATATAGTAGTTCTGGAACACAAAGTCTGACTTTATTCCAGAGTTTATCCAGCTAATGAATAAAGTAGTTCTGGAACACAGAGTCTGACTTTAGCTGGATAAACTCTGGAATAAAGTCAGACTTTGTGTTCCAGAACTAGTTTATTCATTAGCTGGATAAACTCTGGAATAATGAATAAACTAGTTCTGGAACACAAAGTCTGACTTTATTCCAGAGTTTATCCAGCTCATTCATAAAGTAGTTCTGGAACACAAAGTCTGACTTTATTCCAGAGTTTATCCAGCTCATTCATAAACTAATGCTGGAACACAAAGTCTGACTTGTTCCAGAGTTTATGCAGCTCATTCATAAATTAGTTCTGGAACACAGTTAGACTTATTCCAGAGTTTATCCAGCTCATGAATAAACAAGTGCTGGAACACAAAGTCAAGCATATTCCAGAGTTTATCCATGAAACCAAATTGGACTTGGCATCTCCAAGTAGCAACTTCAAGTTTCACTTGGAGAACAGCTTACGAGGTTAACTAGCATCAGTGATCGGAGAGCACTGAAGAACAGTTCAGTTTATTCTAGAGTTTATCCGGATAACTAGCACTCAAATACATTGTCAACATTGAGTTGTCTAGCGAAGTCGATCAGCTAGTACTGAAGAAATGAAAGCTTAAGTGCCATGTTTTTGGTTTTTCTTGCTCGCCAGAAGAACCAGGTTTCTTTGAAAGCTTATCCAGCAAACTAAAACTATGAAAGAGATCATAATGTTTTGTTTGTGTTGATTTGTTCCTCAGATCTGTCATTATCACGGTCCAGCACGAATCGTGGTCCAGCTGGTGACCAACACCAAACTGCCGCACCTGCATGCGCACAGCCTCGTGGGAAAACAATGCGACAAGGGCGTCTGTGTGGCCGAGCTCCAGCCCAAGGACTCCTCCATCAGGTATATGCCACACCCACTTTCTCACAACTTCCTCCTGTCCAGGAACTAGCCGTTAGTTTGCTCGCCTGTTGTCTAATGAGAATTTCAAATCTCAACACGCAGTGTAATATATTTGTGTTCTCATTTTATTTTTCTTTTGCAGTTTCCCGAACCTGGGTATCCTCCATGTGACGAAGAAGAATGTGAGTAAGACACTGGAGGAGAGGATGAGTGAAGCCTACAGGCTCGGTTACAACTATGGCATCGTCATCCATCCAGAAATCGACTCTTTCCAAGGAGAGACGCACCTTCCGAGAGATCTCACAGGTAACTGTGTGTGTGTGTGGGGGGGGGTGCACTTTGGAAGATGGCTTTGAAGATTGAATGAGTACACCATGTGCTTGGTGATCAAAAGCAGCACAGACTGTCAATGCAAGCTCATTTACATGATGGATTTGTGTGTTCGGGCACATTAACGTCATGATATCGTGCTGAAATTCCTGTTTTTGAGGTCAGGATGTGATCCAAACTGAAACAAGGAACAAAAATCTGGTTGAACCTGTAGTTAGCTGCTGGGGGGGAAAAAAGGATCGGCTCAGTTTTTTTTAAGGTGTGTGTGTGTGTGTGTGTGTGTGTGTGTGTGTGTGTGTGTGTGTGTGTAAAAAAGTCATGTGGATATTTGAGTCTATCACATTTTGGTGAAGTGTATTTTATGTGAAATAATGATTGTCTGTGACGGTTAAGTGGAACAACAGCTTTGTGTTTGAGATTTGACAGGCCACACCTTCTTTACTGTGACTGACAGGCATATAGGCCACACCTTCTTCACTGGGCTTGACGGACAAACAGGCCATGCTTCTTCACTGTCACTGAAAGGCACATAGGCCACACCTCCTTCACTGGGACTGACAGGCATATAGGCCACATCTCCTTCACTGGGACTGACAGGCATATAGGCCACATCTCCTTTACTGGGACTGACGGGTGCATAGGCCACACCTCCTCTACCGGGACTGACGGGTGCATAGGCCACACCTCCTCTACTGGGACTGACGGGCGCATAGGCCACACCTCCTCTACTGGGACTGACGGACGCATTGGCCATGCCTCCTTCTTTAAACCTGAAAGGCATTATGTTTGTGTTTCCAGATCACCAGAGGACTCTGATCTGCAATGCTGCATCTAACCAAGCTAAAGACATGGACTTGAGCGTCGTGAGGCTCATGTTCACTGCCTTTCTTCCTGACAGCGAGGGTGGCTTTACCCGCAGACTCGAACCAGTCATATCCGAACCCATCTACGACAGCAGTGAGTCCCTCAGCACAAACACTTTGAATGCAGACCTCCTGTTTGCGCTTCAAAATAGGAATGGGAACTTCCTGTTGTTCGTTACAGTCCATGTAATAATTACAATAACAGAGTAAATCATGATAAAACGTGAATCCGATATCATGCTGCGGAAATTTTATCGTGGTGACTGGATTATAGTCCTTAGTTGGGTCTGGAGATGTCTTCAGTAGTCCACCGTTCTCATTTCTTGCACGTGTTTGAAAATTGTTTGACGTGTTCTTTATGTTCGAAGATTCCGTACTTGTGGGATTTGAAACCTTGAAAGTCAGTCGTGCAGTAAATTATTACACCGACTTCTTGTTCATGAGTAACAGTGTTGACCTTTTGTTAATGTCGCAGAATCCATTAGTGTTGGATGCTAATTGTTATTGCAGTGTGATTCCAATCTTTGGGAGTATTTTCAGAGTAATTCATTTCCATATCTGAGGAAATTGTTGACACTCCTGATGGTTTTTATGTCATTTTCAATGCCACTGCACTTTTACTTTCTCTGAGGAAGAAGACTGTTGAGAACTGATGAGCCAGATTTTCAAGTGAGACATTTTGAGCCATCCATATTTTTGGCATCGAACTTGCCTAGCAACAGTGTTCTCACAACTTGTAACCGCAACCACGTGCATATTGAGCGCTTAACTTCCTGTGTCAAAAACACAAATTCTGAAGGCAAATTGTTCAGCAAACCGGAACACAGAGCGAGTGAGAGGAAAAAACTGCACAATCTTTTGTTCTTTGCTTGAAGATTTGTTCAAGATGGTTCAGCATTGGAGGATGTTGTGGCTGTGGGTGTGTGTGTGAGAGAGAGAGAGAGAGAGGCTTCCATTATGATTGGCACCCCTTGTAAAAATTAGTAAAAAGGGTGAGGGGAAAAAATCTTGCAATGAGAAAAATCCCACCTTTTAATTGAAATTTATTCAGAGAAAAACAAAGTCCTCATCAAGAAATTATTTTCAACAAAAACACGTGCCACTTTTATTGGCACCCCTGCGTTTCATACGTTGTACAAGTTCCTTTGCCAGTGAAACAGCACTGAGTCTCTCCGATAACGTTTTATAAGGTTGGCGATACAGAGCAGGGCATCTGAGCCCATTTCTCTTTCCACAATCTCTCCAGATCATCCAGGGTCCTCGGTCCTCTCTTGTGCTCTCTTCAGCTCACCCCACAGCTTTTCACCGGGGTTCAGATCAGGGGACTGAGAACCTCTGGGGTGAGCTGAAGAGGAGATCGCCCAAGAGAGGGTACAAGAGAATTTCTTTCAATTAAAGGTTGGAGTTTTTGGGGGTTTTTTTAGTGTGAGATGAAGCGACTTCACTGAAGGGTGGACCCTTTTTACTGATCTTGACCAGGGGTGCCAATAATAATGGATGGCACTGTATGTACATCCAGAAACATATATATATATATATACACACATATACATACAGTGGTGCTTGAAAGTTTGTGAACCTTTTAGAATTTTCTATATTTCTGCATAAAAATGACCTAAAACATCATCAGATTTTCACACAAGTCCTAAAAGTAGATAAAGAGAACCCAGTTAAACAAACGAGACAAAAATATTATACTTGGTCATTTATTTATTGAGGAAAATGATCCAATATTAAATATCTGTGAGTGGCAAAAGTATGTGAACCTTTGCTTTCAGTATCTGGTGTGACCCCCTTGTGCAGCAATAACTGCAACTAAACGTTTGCGGTAACTGTTGATCAGTCCTGCACACCGGCTTGGAGGAATTTTAGCCCATTCCTCCATACAGAACAGCTTTAATTCTGGGATGTTGGTGGGTTTCCTCACATGAACTGCTCGCTTCAGGTCCTTCCACAACATTTCGATTGGATTAAGGTCAGGACTTTGACTTGGCCATTCCAAAATATTAATTTTATTCTTCTTTATCCATTCTTTGGTAGAACAACTTGTGTGCTTAGGGTCGTTGTCTTGCTGCATGACCCACCTTCTCTTTAGATTCAGTTCATGGACAGATGTCCTGACATTTTCCTTTAGAATTCGCTGGTATAATTCAGAATTCATTGTTCTATCAATGATGGCAAGCTGTCCTGGCCCAGATGCAGCAAAACAGGCCCAAACCATGATACTACCACCACCATGTTTCACAGATGGGATAAGGTTCTTATGCTGGAGTGCAGTGTTTTCCTTTCTCCAAACATAATGCTTCTCATTTAAACCAAAAAGTTCTATTTTGGTCTCATCCGTCCACAAAACATTTTTCCAATAGCCTTCTGGCTTGTCCATGTGATCTTTAGCAAACTGCAGACGAGCAGCAATGTTCTTTTTGGAGAGCAGTGGCTTTCTCCTTGCAACCCTGCCATGCACACCATTGTTGTTCAGTGTTCTCCTGATGGTGGACTCATGAACATTAACATTAGCCAATGTGAGAGAGGCCTTCAGTTGCTTAGAAGTTACCCTGGGGTCCTTTGTGACCTTGCCGACTATTATACACCTTGCTCTTGGAGTGATCTTTGTTGGTTGACCACTCCTAGGGAGGGTAACAATGGTCTTGAATTTCCTCCATTTGTACACAATGTGTCTGACTGTGGATTGGTGGAGTCCAAACTCTTTAGAGATGGTTTTGTAGCCTTTTCCAGCCTGATGAGCATCAACAACGCTTTTTCTGAGGTCCTCAGAAATCTCCTTTGTTCGTGCCATGATGTACTTCTGCAAACATGTGTTGTGAAGATCAGACTTTGATAGATCCCTGTTCTTTAAATAAAACAGGGTGCCCACTCACACCTGATTGTCATCCCATTGATTGAAAACACCTGACTCTAATTTCACTTTCAAATTAACTGCTAATCCTAGAGGTTCACATACTTTTGCCACTCACAGATATGTAATATTGGATCATTTTCCTCAATAAATAAATGACCAAGTATAATATTTTTGTCTCATTTGTTTAACTGGGTTCTCTTTATTTACTTTGAGGACTTGTTTGAAAATCTGATGATGTTTTAGGTCATAATTATGCAGAAATATAGTAAATTCTAAAGGGTTCACAAGCTTTCAAGCACCACTGTGTGTGTGTGTGTAATATATATATATATATATATATATATATATATATATATATATATATATATACACACACTAATGTATCTTCAGTAATTAGAATATCATGAAAGGTTTTTTTTCGTAATTTATTTCAAAAAGGTAAACTTTCATTTTTTTTTCCATGTTCGTTACATGTAAAGTGAAAAATTTTAAGCCTTTTTTGTTTTAATTTTGATGATTATGGCTCGTGAAAATCAGAAATCCAGTATCTCAAAGTACGGTATTTGATTCTTTCCTAAGATCAGTCAGAAAAGGATTTACAATCCAGAAATGCCCAACTTCTGAAAAGTATGTTAATTTATACACTCAATACTTGGTTAGAGCTCCTTTACCATAAATTATTTCATCAGTGCGGCGTGGCATGGAGGCGATCAGCCTGTGCCACTGCTGAGATGTGATTGAAGCCCAGGTCGCTTTGGTGGCAGCCTTCAGCTCGTCTGTATTTTTGGGTCTGCTGTTTCTCATCTTCCTCTTGGCCATCCCCCTTCGATTCTCTCTGGCGTTCAGGTCAGGCGAGTCAGCTGGCCAATCAAGCACATGGTCAGCAAAGCATTTGGTAGTAGTTTTGACACTGTGCGAAGTCCTGCTGGAAAAAGAAATGGGCATCTCCATCAAGCTTGTCAGCAGATGGAAGCAGGAAGTGCTCTAAAATCTCCTGGTAGACAGTGGACCAACACCAGCAGATGACATGGCACCCCAAATCATCACAGACTGCGGAAACGTCACACTGGACTTGAAACACCTTGGATTCCGTGCCTTTCCACTCTTCTTCCAGACTCCAGGACCTTGAGTTCCAAACGAAATGCAAAATTTACTTTCATCTGAAAAGAGGGCTTTGGACCACCGAGCAACAGTCCAGTTCTTTCTCTCCTTCGCCCAGGTAAGACCTTTCTGACGTTGTTTCTGGTTCAGCAATGGCTGGATATGAGGAACGTGACCACTGTAGCCCCTTTCCTGAAGACGTCTGTGCGTGGTGGCTCTTGATGCACTGACACCAGCCTCAGTCCACTCCTTGTGAAGCTCTCCCAAGTTCTTGAATCGACTTTTTTTGACAATCCTCTCAAAGCTGCAGCCATCCCTGTTGCTTGTGCACCTTTTCAGCAAAGACCTTGTGTGGCTTACCCTCCCTGTGGAGGGTGTCTGATCGTCTTCTGGACAACTGTCACGTCAGCAGTCTTCCCCATGATTGTGGTTGCGGCACTGAACTAGACTGAGGGATGCACAATGTTTTTACTGTTTTACTCAAACTCAAAATGCAATATTCTCAGTTTCTTTTTTTGCACAGTAGGCCATAATTATCAAAATTTAAATGGAAAAACACTTGAAACGTTTTATTTATGTGTAATGAGTCAAGAATGTATCACATTTTCATTTTCTTCAATAACTGATGGAAAATACTGAACTTTTTCGTGATCTTCGAATTGTTTGAGATGCCCTGGTATTGTGAGAGCAGTTGGAGTTCGAGGAAATGAAGAGGGTGACCGAAGGAAAGCGGTATAAAGAAGTTCTTGGAATGTGAGGTGGAAGCTCAGAGTTTAACATTTTACATGAACCATGCGCCCCAAGTTGGGTGAAACCGTTTCGGTCCAGAGAACCAAGAAATGAAACACTGTCTCTGGTTTTCGGTCTCTCTCGCTCGGTGTGTGTGTGTGTGTGTTGAACACCAACCTTCACTGCTCACCCTTCCTGAAACTAGATGTACTTTCCATGTCTCGCTCTTGAAATAGTGAATTGAGGAAAGTATTGCCACCCTTCAAGCAAATTGCACAGCAGTTGATGCTTAAATTTGCACTCGCTCACTCCAGAAACTACTTCCATTCTCATAAGAACACCTCGTTTACAGTTCGTAAATGAAACGCATGTAGTCTTCCATGAAATGTTGGACAAGAGCACAGTTGGGGCTTGAGTGGTCCCGTGTAAATCATCATCATTACAAGGAATAAGACATTTGTTTTGTCTGCTCTGTGTTTTCTTGACCACAGCTGCAGTTAGATATCTGGCAAAGAGCAGCATAATTTCAAAAAAAAAAAAAAACAGGTTGGAATGAAGATGCAGATGGATGTGCTGCCAGCTCCTCTTATTTCCTTTCAAGGGAAAGGAAATACAATGACGAGAAAAAGAAAGTACCGTACACCCTCCTTCAGTTCTCGGGTTTTATTTATCAGGACCTAAATAACAGTTGTTTGGTCCTCACAAACCTTTACAAACAGATCAGATCAGGTGAGACAACAGAGTTCAATTTGTTGTCAAAAAAAGTAAAGCATTATTCAGAAGCCAGGTGGGAAGAAATATGCACACCGTCTAATTCAGTAATTGGCACCTTTTGCGACGGTGACAAAGTCAGTGGTTTTTTTTCTGGAGGAGTTGATCAGTCTTGCACCGTTTTGGAGCAATTTTGTCCCACTCATCTTTACAACGTTGCTTCAGCTTATTGATGATTTAGGGCATACGTTTCTGCACAGCTCTCTTAAGATCACGCTACACAATCTCAGTAGGTTGAGATCTGGACTTTGATTTGGCCTTGATTTTATTTTTCGTCCTTTTGCCACTGAGATATTGATTCGCTGGTGTGCTTGGAATCATCGTCCTTGTTGCATGACCCAGTTTATCATTGTTTCAGTGACCGCACGTTTCCCAAGTCCTGTGGCTGCAAAACAAGCCCCCAACCATCCACCACCATATGAGGTGTTTGTGATGTTGGGCTGTTTTTGGTTTTCCCAAACATGCCACTGTTCATGACAACCAAATACCTCCACCATGGTCTCATGGTGGATATCCAAAGGATATTGTTCCAGGACTTTTGTGGTTTGTTCAGATGCAGTTTTGCAAACTGAAGTCATGCTGCCATGAGAGAAGGGGCTTTTTCCTCATCACCCTTCCATGAAAGCCATACTTGTTCAGCCTTTTTGTGATCGTGCCGTCTTGAACGTAAACATTTAATGGACCGACAGAGGCCTTGAGGTCACATGATGTCGCTCTTGGATTTATCTTGAGATGTCTGAGCATGAAACGGTCTGACTCTGGACCGAGTTTGCTGGGACACTCGTGATGGGAAGGTTGGCAGCTGTCTTGAAGCTTGTCAATTTGTAAACGGTCCTTCTCACTGTAAAGCGACTGTTAAATTGCCCCTGGGTGTGACTGAGCGTGTGAAGATGGCGTCCTGTCCAGGATGTACACTACCGTTCAAAAGTTTGGGGTCACTTTGAAATGTCCTTATTTTTGAAAGAAAAGCACTGTTCTTTTCAATGAAGATCACTTTAAACTAATCGGAAATCCACTCTATACATTGCTAATGTGGTAAATGACTATTCTAGCTGCAAATGTCTGGTTTTTGGTGCAGTATCTCCATAGGTGTATAGAGGCCCATTTCCAGCAACTCTCACTCCAGTGTTCTAATGGTACAATGTGTTTGCTCATTGCCTCAGAAGGCTAATGGATGATTAGAAAACCCTTGTACAATCATGTTAGCACAGCTGAAAACAGTTGAGCTCTTTAGAGAAGCTATAAAACTGACCTTCCTTTGAGCAGATTGAGTTTCTGGAGCATCACATTTGTGGGGTCGATTAAATGCTCAAAATGGCCAGAAAAATGTCTCGACTATATTTTCTATTCATTTTACAACTTATGGTGGGAAATAAAAGTGTGACTTTTCATGGAGAACACAAAATTGTCTGAGTGACCCCAAACTTTTGAACGGTAGTGTATTCCCTCTTCACGCTCGGTGTGTTCCAGCCTTGACTCTGGATTTACCACGACTCCGACCAGGAATGAATCGACAACTGAGTTTTCTGTCTCGGTTTTTGTGGGTGGAGCTCCCGGACACGCTTTCGTTTAATTCCTAAAAATACCTGAATTCCTCGTCTTGGTGAGGTCAGGAATTTTGTGAGTTTATTTGTTTTGCTTGTTGATTTCAGAGATGGATGATGTTTTGCACTCTGCCTTTGTCTTTTGCATTAAGACTTTGGGCTCTTTGAGCTGCGAATTGTGAAGTTTTGGTTGGGCTTTTTTTTTTTTTCTTTCATCCTGTTGATTGGTGCACGTGTGGAGGGGGAAATTACCAATCAAAATATTCCAACGTTTTTGTGGTAAAATTCTCTCTTTTTTTCATCTTTTGAGTGGTGAGATCTGATTTTCTCATGAATAAAATAGCGGGTTTTCAGAGAAAGCGTTGTGGGTTTTTTTTTTTTTTTTTACATTAAAATTCGCTGACGTAAATAGGCAGCATCGACAAAACTGTTTTTGCTCTTGATTTTCGCAAAATGTCACATTAGCACGAAAACGAGGTCAGAGCAGTTGAGAATGAAAACAAGCTGGCACCAAGTCTACATTATGCCAGCAAGTTGAGTGCATGAAAATCATGCCCCAATTGTGTCCTTTTCTCACAAAGCATCGAACCGGCATCTCTTCTTATTTTACAGAAGCCCCAAACGCCTCAAACTTGAAGATCGTGAGGATGGACCGCACTGCCGGGTGCGTGACGGGCGGAGAGGAGGTGTATCTGCTCTGTGACAAAGTTCAGAAAGGTGAGGCAGCTCCGTCATTCCAGAGCACGGCGCAGTAAACGCTTGAGGATCTGATCGGAGGTCAGGTTTCGTGATTTGTACACCACATGGAGGAAGTCCATCTGATTTCTCTCGGGGGGAATTCCCCTCCTGACATGCAAATGAGATCAGGAGGAAAGTTACACATCTCACACTCTTTCTATTCGTTTCTTCTGGAATCCTGTGGGTTTTTTTTTTCTTTCAGTTCCTCCCCATCCTACTTTCATTCACTTGGTTTATCTTTGTCCTTCACTCTTTTCTTCTTCTTGGTCTCTATTATTTATTTCCCTTTGCATGTCTCTCTCTCTCTCGTTCTTTGTCTCCCTCTCTGCATTTTTCCCTCCTTCTCGCCACTCCTGAAATCGTTTCATCCGGAAGTGCCAAACTATTTAATGAAACTGTTGAACCTCAAAGTCTGCCATCTTTCTCATGGTTATTTTCACCATCATTCAGCCTGTTGTCCTGCACGCATTTGTCGCCATGGAGGAAGTAAAAAAGCAATATATTCAAATTCGCATGTGTGTATATGAGGAAGTGATGTCCTCTTCTTCCTGATGAGCTGTCTCTGGTCTGATGTCATGTTTTGTTGTTGTTGTTGTTTACAGATGACATCCAGGTGCGCTTTTATGAGGATGACGAGACGGGAATCATCTGGGAGGCATTTGGGGATTTCTCTCCGACCGACGTGCACAGACAGGTAAGTCGCACGCCGTTCACACGAGAGTGGAGCTGGTGTGAAAAGTTCACAGTCTGATCGGCGTCCAGTCTGACATCAGGATTGGCGTTGCTGAGATCTTTCAGTGCTTCTCTCTGATTTCATTAATGTCCACATCATTCTTAACGATGAATCTTCTATCACTCAGTTTGCCATAGTGTTCAAGACGCCCAAGTACCGCGACCAGAACCTTCAGAAACCCATCTCAGTGTTCGTGCAGCTCAAGAGGAAGTCAGACAACGAGACTAGCGAGCCCAAACCATTCACCTATCACCCACAGATCATAGGTACATTGGCACAGTTTCACCTCTTACCCACTCATGATTCACCCACAGATCAGACTTTTTTTTTTTTTTTTTCCTTCTGGAGAAGATAGGTCAGTAAGACAAGTTTATTGTTTGTCCTGTTAGTGTTCCTCTGAACAAATTAACCCAGCGCAATTATTAGTGTGATTGACAACACGAGAGTGAGTGATGCACTCCTTCACCTTTTAGATTTCGGTCCAAAAGTAAAACACGACAGCACACACCCTACAACAAGCCTTTACCTGATCAGAGGTGGAAAGAACACCTACGACGTGTCATTCCGTCAAATATCTCAAAACCACAGGTGGAAATTGGTTCTCTTTCACCTTCACGTATTAAACCGCATTGATGCAGTGCACCAGCGCAGTTGACACCCAGTTAATGTTTTTATTCCTTTTTCATTTGTTCATAGAATAATTTTATTCCCATGAAGAGGAAAAAAAATTTATATGTAATTTTTTTTTTCCACTTGATGCGATTTTATAAAGTCTGATGGTCTTATTAGATATCAAATAATATATCTTGACCACTTCTGAGGCACAAATCTTCAGTCTTTGATGCATCGTAAAAAATTTTGATCGTGATCTGCTCTTTTTTTTTTTTCTTTCTGGAACTTGTTCTGGTCTCTCTCTCTCTCTCTCTCTCTCTCCTGTCTTTCATTTTCCTCTTCTCACAATTTCTCTCACTTCCTCTTCTCAGTTTGTGTGTCATCTCTGTCGTGCCGTTTTTCCTCTCACACTTTATTCTTCATTCCTTCTTTTGCTTTTTTTTTTTTTCCCTGAAAAATATCAACCGTCTCGTCGAACGCTTTTGTGTTCTGATTTTGACAGATAAGGAAGAAGTACAGAGGAAGAGACAAAAGACACTGCCCAATTTCCCGGATTACGGTGGAGCAGGGGGCGGAGTCGGGGGCATGTATAGAGGACCAGGAGGCGGGGCTCCGTCAGGGGGCGGCCACGGCGGCGGCGGAGGAGGAGGAGGGAGTGGAGGTGGAGGTACGCGAGTGTCAAATCATTCTGTGTCAAATGTTGCGGTGATATTTGTGATGAAATGAAAAAATCTTGTCAAATTTTGTGTTTTCCTCTAGGTCATTATTACCAGAGTTATTATAACAACTTCAACTCCGGCTACGCCTTTCCGCCCTCCATGGGTGGAGGAGGGGGTGGTGTGAAGCACTGTGAGTCGAAGCAAGAAAAACAGTACAAACACACAGAATGGATGAATGTATTATAATAATAATAAGTTCAATTATGTATAAAATGCATGTGAAACTAAGCCCCGCCCATGCCTCTGTGATTGGTTCACATTTGGAAAGGGTTGTTTTACAATCAGGGTACAAAGTTTGTGTCACAGGGGTCCAAAATTCAAATAGATTCAAACTGGTTCTTGTACCAGTTTTTAAGTGAAGGACAAGTTAAAGAACAGATTTCAGGTCATTTTTTGACGTGTGTGTGTATGGTAGTTTTGTGTAATCTGCTATAAGATGGGAGAAACAAATGAAGTGATTCTCGGAGAGGACTTTTTTTTTTTTTGACAATTCAGAATCCACTACTTCCATAGTGCTTTTAAATATAAGGCTGTAAGCTTTGTGTTAAGGCCAATTTATGCTGACAACCCAGTCCTCGCAGACGGTGTCGCAGATGGTGTCTGTGTAGCCCCCCCCACCTTCGCAGACGCTCTGCGCGCACCTCCCAAAAATTGTGACCACCGCAACAGCGTCGCAGACAAGAGGGCTCTGATTGGTCCACTCTACATCCGCTGTACACGCACTTCCGCTTCCCTTCTTTCCCGGTTTGGTTTGTTTTCACGACCGCCATTTTTAAAAACACGAGCGAAGATGGAGCAGCACGAAGAGCGGTTGATCGAGGAAGTGAGGAAGTACGTACATCTATACAACTCCAGTTCTAGTCATTATAAGTAACCGGAGGATAAACACTCCACTAACCGCACCCACCAACCACTCCTAGCGATTTCGCGACTTCGCGCCCCCTTGCGTTGTGGCGGTGAATAACATCGCGCACGCCTATCACTCCCCGCTCAACGACAAATTACAACTGTCTGCGAAAAGCTATCTGCGAAAGCCTTGTCGCAAGAGCATGCAGAGGCCTTTAGTTGTGTCTAATATTTATGTCCCGATATCTTGACCACATTTTAGGATGAAAATAATCATTTTAGATATGTTATTTTATATTGAAAAATTAGCTGTTTCGGAGAGGACATTTTTTTGGCACAGTTACATACTAATTTGATCAAAACTTACTGGCATTCAACATTTAAAACTTAACTATGTTTCCAATGATATGGAACCAAATATTTGTTTTCTGGTATAAAGAATGATTTAAGTGCATCCCTTTTGGAGCTCCCTGTGGTCAGAAAAGCACTTTTTCTAAATGACACGAGTAATTTTGCTAAATATGACACGTATTGCCATACATTCACCAAAAATAACGTTATCACCAATTTTTTTTTTTGCATGGTAAATAGAGCTATCACAGGGCTACAATAAACAACCAAGTTTATTTAGTCAAGCCTTTGGATATTGAAGGTAAGTGTTAAATGTGATTTTTAGCTTGCGTACCCTGATTGTAAAACAACCCGAAACGCATCATCATCAGCATGTCTGAGTGATTTGAAGGTTGTGACTCTAACTACTAACTCCTGCATCACACGCTGACATCAGACCCTCCGTCTGTCATCCTCAACAGCCAATCACGGTCCGGTGGAAGACACGGACGAAGAGAGCGACAGCGATCTGGATGACGACCCGGGGACAGGAGGGGTGTGTGTCCAGCCCAGATTTCCAGCATCGGAGGAGAGTAGTGACGAGAGCGAGGATTTGGACGAGTCTGGAGTGTGTGAGACAGAAATCACAGGCGAGTTTCAAGGAAGCCTCACTTCCAGTCCCTTTGAGACTTGACCTGGGTGAAAAATAGTCAGCGGGGATTAAACTTGTGTGTGTTTTCCCTTCAGACTTTGTGTTCGAGCCACGGTTTGCCGAGCTGGCACAGAGACACGCCTGGGCTTTGTTTGACTATGCCATAAGCGGTGACGTTCGCAGGCTGCTGGTTCCACAGCGCCCTCTGATGGCTGCTCAGGATGAGAACGGAGACACGTGTGTATCCCACATTCCACACACACACACGCGCGGCGTTACAGCAGTAAACTTGAATACTTTTGGCTGATTTTAAACATTATGTGACTTTGAGTGCAGGGCTTTTTGTTTTTAATTGTAATATTGGATTTACATATTATTGGTGTGTTTGTGTGTGTATATGCAGGGGGCTGCACTTGAGCGTGATCCACAGTCAGACGGATTCCGTGAAGAACTTGGCGGGAGTGATCGCGGCGATTCCCGGAGAGGATGTCATGAACATGAGGAACGACCTGTATCAGGTACACACACACAAAAACACGTGTAACACGTTTGTCTGTTCCTGCAGCAGTAATGATGTGACGTGTGTGTGTGTGTGTGTGTGCTGTTATCCCAGACTCCGTTGCACCTGGCCGTATTGACAGAGCAGAAGGACGCAGCCGAGGCGTTACTGGAGGCAGGAAGTGACATCAGTCTGACCGATCGCCATGGCAACACGGCACTGCACCTGGCCTCGCAGCAGAAGGACGGAGAGATGATGCGAATGCTGCTGAGACACCCAGAGGCTCTGGGCTTAAGCAACACACACAATATAGCAGGTACACACACGATCACACATCGGAATAGTTGTGCATATTTCTGCGGACGTGTTCGGATTTGAATCAGATTGCGTTTTTGCACGTGTAGGTCTGTGTCCTTTGCATATCGCCATCTTGGCGAACAGTTTGAGCAGCATGAGGGCTCTGCTGCAGGCCGGGGCAGACGTGGAGGTTCAGGAGCGAACATGTGGTCGCACACCGCTTCATCTCGCCACTGAACACAACAACGTGTCGCTCGCCGGATGTCTGCTGCTCGAGGTGTGTGTGTGTACATGTGGGTGGATGGTGTAGTAGTATTTGAAACTGTATTTGTGCCAAGAATTTCTTCCAAACTGTTCCACGTCTGATTTCTGAAACAGAAAGAGAGCTCGGTGAGTGGGTGATAGATGGAAACAAGACTCCGCCTACCAGTTTTTATTTGTCCCATAATTGTGTCCGTACACGCAATTGTTGAAACTAGCGGGACTGAAATAGACGTGAGAAAGTGTCAGTTTGCCAATGAGTCCAACGTGTTTCATTCGTTAAGGAACAACACATTGGACTTTTTATCCCCCGAAAGGCCCGAAGCGGGATTATGTCGTGGCGATGTCCGTCCCGGGAAGGGTGCTCACCTTCTGAAATCAACTCCTCTCGCAATTTTTGGAAAAATTTCACGAAGCTTGACAGGATTCTTTGTAAAATGTCGGTAATACGCAAATTGTAATTTTGATAAATTGCGTCACGTTTTATCAGAGTTACAGCCCTTGATGAACAAAATTATACTTTGACAATTTCATGAGAAGTTTTCTCCTTCTGAAATCAACTCCTCTCATAATTTTTGGAAGAGTTGCACGAAACTTGACATAAGGCTTTGTTAAATGTCCGGTAGTATGCAAATTGTTATGTTCAATTCGGTCGCATTTTACCAGAGTTCCAGCCCTTGATTAACAACTTTGTACTTTCACAATATCATGAAGGTGTGCTCGCCTTCTGACATCAACTCCTCTCACAGTTTTTGGACGAATTTCTCGAAGCTTGGCGAAAGGCCTCGTTATATGACTGTAATACGCAGATTGCGATTTAATTTCGTTTGTGAAAATTTTACGAGTTTTGACCCTTGATTAAATAACTTGCATTTTGACAATTTCATGAGGGTGTACGTTCTTCTGAAATCGACTCCTCTCACGAGTTGCGGAGGAATTTCACCAAACTTGGCAGAAAGCTTTGTTATATGACAGTTATACGCAGATTGAAATTTCGTTTAATTTGGGCAAATTTTACCAGAGAGTTACGCCCTTGATTATTAACTTAGGCAATTTCATCAAGGTGTGCTTGCTTTCTGAAATCGACTTCCCTCACAATTTTTATCCCCCGCTGGCCGAAAGGTCCGAAAGGGGATTATGTCGTCGCGATGTCCGTCTGTCCATCCCGGGAAGGGTACTCACGTTCTGAAATCAACTCCTCTCACAATTTTTGGAGGAATTTCACGAAACTTGACAAGACTCTTTGTTATATGTCGGTAATACGTATATTGCAATTTCGTTCAATTCAGTCGCATTTTACCAGAGTTATGGCCGAGTTGCCAATGAGGGATATTGTGGTCTCAGAGCAGTCTTGTACTTTGAATCTTTTGGAATGTCTGAGAAAATCTGAGACTTGCATTATACAGGGTGTTTCAAAAAAAATTTGATAATATTTGAGACACAAATATCTCAGAATTATATCAAATTTTTTGAAACACCCTGTACATTTACGTTACATTATAGCAGCGATAAACAGTCACCAGTGCCTCTTCCCCCCCAACCTCAAATCATAAATTTACACAGTAATTTATGAAGAGTGTACATATACCAATACCAAAGAACCTTGACCATCAGGGGCAAGAAAAACCTCCCTGAGAACGTCAGGAAGAAACCTTTAAGAGGAACTTGAGTCATGTTTAAAAAAAGGTGGGGGGGGACTTTACATGTCTGATGGAAACTTTGCAGGGGATTACGGGGGGGAGAGCACATGGAGACACAATTACACTAACTATAGATGTAATAGATGTATACGCTCCTGTTAAAGGGTTTGGAATGAAATTCTGTGTTAAAACCTCTGTGTTGATGGCTGTTTTTCGAATACAAGTTGTTCTTTATATTCTTTTATCCACTCTCGGGCCAATATGGTGTCTCTGAATATAAGACGTAGAGAATAAAGCGTTAATCATGTGGGATACTCTTCGGAAAAGGTTTTAATATCCATATGTGGGAGGGGGGATCAGATCCCGAGAGTTTATACAAAAGTTTGCCCATCCTTTTTTAAAATAATGAAAAAAAAAAAAGTCATTAGACACCAAAATGAAACACAATTAATGAGAGAATTTGGAGGGATACAAACTTTTGAGACTGTGGCTGAATGACTCGTGTTCTAACTATTTTTAAGAAAATTCAGTGATTTTACCTTTTGAATTTAACGAAATAATTTGACAGAGAGAAAGAAAAACAAAGGGGGAGGTGTCAAAACTTTTGTTTATAGGAAGGCTTCGAATAACGTGACGGCTAATTGGTGTGTGTTTGTCGCGCAGGGCAACGCTGAAGTGGACAGCCTGACGTATAACGGCTCCACGCCTCTTCACATCGCAGCAGGGCGGGGCTCTCTCAAACTGAGCGCGCTCCTCATCGCTGCAGGTACGCGCGTGTTGCTGTTCATGATGGAGATGAATCGACACGGAGATCTCCGTTCAGATGTTTGAAGCTTGTGACTGCGTGATGCGAAGTTGTGTTGTTTGTTCCAGGTGCAGATCCTCAGAAAGAGAACTTGGAGCCGCTGTTCTTCAGAGACGAGGAGTGCTGCAGGGAAGACAAAGGCGAAGTGGACGAAGGTTACATCCCAGGGACGACCCCGCTGAACATGGCTGCTTCGTCAGAGGTCAGTCACATGACCTTTTTACCAGAGAAACAGATTACTGGGAAAATGATTTTTACTAGCCTGGCAAGCCAGACTAAATGTGAATATTTAGTCTGGCCTCGATCCGTAGACATTTCCGACGCGGGTAGGAGGAACAAACCGCTGTCTTTCAAACTGTCTCTGTGCGTATAGGCCAACGCTCTGACCAATCAGCGCAACAGTGACTGTGACGTAGTCAGAGCGACAGAAAGCAGTGGGGGAGGCCTTGAAATAAATAATTTTTCAAAATGCGTATTAATTAATAAACAGGTTCTAGATATTAAGAAGTTTGGAGATAATGACCACAAGTTTGGAGTCTGTACCACATACACTCATTTTTTTTTTTCCAAGTGTTTTTCAAGGGTTTGCTTAAACTGTTTTTGAGAGTTTTTATTTAGTGGTGTTTGGTGAAATAATTTCCCTTAAATTTAAAATAACGGGAAAATAAACAATCAAAAAGTAATGTTTCAAAGCTGTTTATTAATTCTTCGTACTGCACAAACTAGCCCCATCCTTTTGGCTACGAGCAGAGCCAGCTGGTAGATCAGACTTTTGCCATAGCCGGTCGGCAAAACAGCGAAAACGTCCTTCTTGAAAAGGAATGAGCGGAGAGCCTCTTCCTGCTCATGTTTCAACGAAAATTCCAAGTCTAATTCTTCTAAAACTGATTCCAAAGCGGAGTCAAACGCGCACTGTTCACTAGCCGTAGCCATCTTTCCTGTTGCGCTTTCTCCAGCGTCGCGCAGCTTTGTCGTCACTCCTGCAAAAGCCCGCCCAAAGAATCCAAACAAAAACCTTGCGTTGTGATTGGCGGGCATGATTTGATGTCCGGGGTGTTTTTGTTTATATGGTGCGAGGCTAGACCCATTCGCTAGGCAAAAAATATTTTTGCCCGCTAGGCGGGTGGGTCAAGTTTACTAGGCTAGATTTTTACTGTATTCATGAGATGGATGGAGGAGTCTGGAAAAAGGAGTGCTGATTAAATGAATAGGAAAGCAGCAAGTCTATCATAATGGCAGGGTGGAGCCAATATCAAGTTCTCAAACCGTATTTAAAAAAAAAGACGTTCGAGATGTCTTAAGTATCTCCAAAATCTTCACCACACCCTGTGGCAATGAACTGTTGAGTGAATACACACTCGGATCACACTGACACACAGCGAGAATGCCACTTGTGAGTGTTTGCACACACTGAGGTGAGTTGTATGACTCACTCACCTCAGATGAGTCGCAGTCAGACTGACTCCAGACATTCACTTTCCCCTCCATTGCTCACTTGATGATGGATTGAGATTCATTCAGAAAGAAAGGAAAAAAAAGCACTGAGTAATCGATCGCCCTCTGCTGTCTGAAAGATGAATCGCAGCTCCGATCACTCAACCCTGTGCTGAGAACCTGCCCCTGCTTCCAGAAGCAGAAAGTGGGCGGGGCAAAAAATGTAACCAGAAGTCTCATCTCATCATCTGTAGCCGCTTTATCCTGTTCTACAGGGTCGCAGGCAAGCTGGAGCCTATCCCAGCTGACTACGGGCGAAAGGCGGGGTACACCCTGGACAAGTCGCCAGGTCATCACAGGGCTGACACATAGACACAGACAACCATTCACACTCACATTCACACCTACGCTCAATTTAGAGTCACCAGTTAACCTAACCTGCATGTCTTTGGACTGTGGGGGAAACCGGAGCACCCGGAGGAAACCCACGCGGACACGGGGAGAACATGCAAACTCGGCACAGAAAGGCCCTCGCCGGCCACGGGGCTCGAACCCGGACCTTCTTGCTGTGAGGCGACAGCGCTAACCACTACACCACCGTGCTGCCCTTTAACCAGAAGTCTGAAATGGAAAAAAAAATGTTCAGATTTATAGCATGGCATGGCATGATTGTGCATTATAGGTCTTCAAAGATGTCTGTACAAACTGATTGATTGAGTATTTTGCTTTCGGACTGATAAAGATAAAGATTCCGCACTGCATCTTGAAATGATGACGACGCTCTTTGGTTTTGTTCAGGTGCAGGAAATCCTGAACGGTAAACCGTACCAACCCAGCACTGTTATCGTCCCACCACAAGGTATTGAGCCCCTCTCTCTCTCTCTTTCTGTTTTCTATTCTGTATTGTGTTGAATCCAAAGATCTGATTGCACCACCAAGGACTTTTGATATTCCAGCAACGGTTTACTCAAAGCACAGCTGATCTGAGTTATTTGTATGGACATAACATAACTTATTTTAATCTGGAAGCAGAAAAATACTGGAACGTTAGGTAGGAAGGAGCCATTTTGGAAAACCGGAATTTTTTTTTCCTCTCAGAGGTGCTGGACAATCAAAGATGAAGCATCATCATCATCTGATCAGTCAGAATGGAGAATTCATCTCAGTTTGCTGTGTGTTTTACGATTTCCTGATGTATAGTAAATGTGACAGCGGTGTGTGTGTGTAGGGGACATGCAGAGACTGAGTAAGGAGACAAAGCAGGCGCTGTGCACATGTCTCGAGGAGTGTGCAGGCAGCTGGGAGAGTCTGGCGCACACACTCAGACTGGGCATCCTCACCAACGCCTTCCGCCTCAGCCCACGGCCAGCCTGCACACTTCTGGACAGCTACGAGGTACACATATAATCTCTCTCTCTCTCACACACACACACACACGCCATCCATTTTTGTGTTCTGTATATTCTGTGTTCTCTCTGTGCAGGTATCAGGCGGGACAGTGCGCGAGCTCTTAGCGGGTCTGAAGAGTATCGGGAACAGCCGCGCCGTCAACATAGTGCAAAAGCATGTTTTGTTTGAGGAAAACGATAACGCACACGACGAACATCTGACCACAGGTAGGATTTTTCAGTTTAAGCATCCACACACACACACAACGACAAACACACTACTTCTTGTTCATGACCTTTGAAAATAAGGAGCTGTCATCCAGCGACACACCCTAAAGATGACTCGTTTCAGGGTCACATTTACATCAATAACATACACAATCAAATGATGCCACACGCTGCCTGTTTTCAGCAGTAATGCCATCACTTCGCTTGAAACCCATCAGTGTGTCACACTCGGGGTTTCCCTAAACAAGGGACAGCGACAACACACACACGCTCACAGTGTAGTTTCTGTGTCGTCATCCTGAATGAGACAAAATAGTGAAGCAGGGGGATTCCCCTCCCACTCAAGCAGAACTGAGGTCCCGTTTCTGTACGAGAAAGAAAGTGACACATCGATGCAGGTTCTTGTTTTGATGGAGGGGCAGCACTCGAGAGGAAAACGGGGGAATTCTTTCACCTTGTTTTTCGTCTCTCACGATTTTATCAGGAAAGTGAAAAATCTTTGACTCACTTTGAGGCGTGTTCGCGCTTTTAGATTTGAGTACCAAACTTTCCAGAACCTTCTTTTGTCCCGAGACTCATAGCGCGCTTTGCTGATTTGCGAAGAGACGCATCGCTCCAGAATTTACCGTTACACGTCGTAAAATTGTGGAGTTCCTCTTGTGACCACGCTGAGAGTGATTATTTTCCCACAACAGCCTGATTTTCCATGTTTTTATTTATTAAACAATGATATCTCATGATATTTACTGACCTGATAAAAAGATTTGTTTCGGAAAGAAAAACAAGCTGCATTTTGATCCGTTTATAGTTGTGTTTCAGGTAGCGGAACATCCACGAAACAATGCATTTCCTGTTCTCACTTCGGTTATAGCAGCTTTAAAAAAAAAAACAATCTCTCACCAGCTTCCTGGTTTTTGTCTCGCCTGCGTAGCAGTTTTGCGAGATAAAGCGGTCACGTTTCTGGACATCCGTCCATCTGTCTGTCTAAAAACTTGGACGTTTTCAAGCATCTCCAAAAGTAAAGGTGATCCTGTGCCCATCCTGCATATGCGTATTCGCCATGATGAGGGCTTCTACCCCAAGGGTGAATTTTTCAATTTCGACCTTTGACCTATGATGAAAAATTTAACAAAAGACTTGGACATTTTCAAATATCTCCAAAAGTAACGAACTGTATGTAATGAAGACGACATTTTAGCATCCACCCGAAAGAGGCCTTCTGCATGTTGATCTTTTGTCTGAACGCAGTGTGAAATTCTGTTTGTTTGCTTCTGAGCAGGCGAGACTTTGCTGTGCTCCTGTTTTTTTTTTTGTTTTTTTTTTGTTCCCTCTCGTTCTTGGTGCCAAGAAACGACAAAGAAACCTCGAAGCCCAGTTCAAGCGCCAACACTGGAGACTCCTTCCATAAATGTGAAATAAACACCACCTCACTACGTTTAACAGTCGTTCCATGAAATCGAGTCGTACGTTCAGTGGATTTTGAGAAACTGAGCATTTTTATTTTTTGCAAATTCGATCAAGAAAAACGTTTATACAGACCGTCCGACAAAATCATTTCCACTTTGAATGTAAACAAACTGGCGAAATAACCGGAGAAATTTGTGAAAAATGTGTTGATGATGATAATTCTTGCAAAATAAAAATAGATACGTTCTTCCCATCAAATACTTTTTTCCATATTTTGTTGCTTTTTTTTTTTGGGTGTTTTTGTTTTCGAGTCGAGCTTTTATTTTGTCCTCCGTCGGTTCAGCAACACACTCCACCATTTTGTTTTTCTCTACTCACGGTATATGAGCTGATATCCTCGTCGTCGAGTTGCCAACCAGAGCGTGCGATTGCTCATATCCAGTGAATGTGGACAGAATAAAAATAATCATAAATGCTTTTCATGTATACCCGATGAGACCAAATGCATGAACGGGACTCCTTGTGACGGATCAGGATCGAGCTTTAAACAGCGGCCCAATCGTCGTAAAAAGACTCGTCTGTAATTTGCTGTCTTGGTCGCCGGGAAGTGATTTGATGTTTTAAGATGAGTTGCTTCTGTTTGATGATTTTAACCTGTTGGCTTTCTGTTTGCAGACGGCGGTGTCTCTCCAGGCCTGCAGGATCTAAAATTATCTCCGTCAGACGACAACGGCGTGTGCGACAGCGGGGTGGAGACGTCCTTCCAGTAGCCGAGCCTCACCGTGACTGACTGACTCACTCGCTGACCTCTGACTGGAGCCACAGCCCCAACCTTGAACTACGAGTTCGCAATCTTCAAAGCCGCTCGGATCTGGGACTCGCAATTTTGGCCCCTGCAATTGGCTGCTGTCAAGCCACACCCACACGCAGGACCATTAGCTAGGCAGCGCTTGGAGAGTTTTGATGGCGAGACGCACTCGGATGAATAATTTCTTTTGGATAAGATTTGTATTTAAGTATTTTTTTTCTACTCCGTACGTTTTTATTTTTAAAAATGGTTTTTGATTTTATTAGCAAGCCGACAGTGACTGTTAAACAATGCCTTGTTTATTTTCTGACCGATATCTAGCTGATATTAATGTCCAGAAGAAGCGGACGAACGTGTCCAACTCTGCCGTGTTTTTGTGTGAGAGTGATTTTATGAGCAGCATCAGGAGTTTCAATCTTCAGGGTTTATATAATAGCAGTCATTTTCCTTTTTTTTTTAAGTCGATCCTGCCTCAGGAAACACTGCACTCCATTTGGCTCTGCTTGCTTCATGTAGTCAGGTTCATCCCAAAATTTGGCATCTTGATCACATCTGATTCTTGGGGCGGGCGCACACACACACACACCGAGCCTCTGGACCAGTGGGCTTTTTCATATACTGAAGAAAAACAACGAAGCTTTTCAGAACAATTTTACAGCAATGGCGTTTATTTAACTTTATTTCTCTTCGCATTTCATCTAAGCTTTTCATCTCCTGTTGCGCTGCACAGACATTTTTGGGTACTGTGTTGATTTTTTTTTTTTTCTTGTGTTTGTGGTGCTACAATCAGAAACAATAACGAGTACTGAATGAAATCTCATTTTAAAGATTGCTTTTATTTCAGAGGCCATTCTCCCACCTCTAGGTTTTTGCAAACCAAACTTTTAAATCGAAAAGGAAAAATGATCCTTTGCCAAAAATATTCACAATTCCAGGCCAGGCCAGCCCAGGATTGTACATGATCAGCCAAGGTATTTTCCCAGTGTAACTAACAAGTGAGGAAGCGTTCTTGGATCATTCGATATGCGTTTGTTGATTAATCTTGAGGAAGTGCTTGAGGATTGAGGTGGTTAGGGTTGCGGTAGATGTGGAGCATGTCCCAGGAACGCTGCGCACAAGGTTGGGAGTACACCCTGGATTGGACACGGGTTTATCGATTCAGACAGATGGCTTATTGCGTCACCTGTTTTTGGGAGGTGGGAGAAAACCAAAGAACTCAGAAGAAACTCGTATGCACACGGAGAACATACGAAGTCCCACACTGACAGGAACCCGAGCCGTAAGACGGCAACGTTAGTTTATACTATTGTGCAAGCTGCTTTCGAAATCGTGTCGTCACGCTAAAAGATGTATAACGTTGGCATAATTTGAGCTCTAACTGTTACTGAATTTACTTCTTATCTCGAACTCCGCCTTCAAATCACGGGCCACGCCTCCTTTCATATCTGAAGCTGGTGCGGAGAGATCAAGTAATGGCTGCTGTGAAATGATTGGTTGATTGACAAAATTGTGGATGACAGGAACACTGTTCATGCGCTTTCCTCACGGGGGGGAAAAAACATTCAAATATGAAAAAAGTCAAAATGATTTGACTTCCTTGACTGTTCAGTCCTCTGTTGAAATGCTTATGAATAATAATTAGGCATGTTTCATTGTGATCCATGTTCTACCAGTTTGTGGTGATCTTTGCACTGTGAGGACTGAAAGAACCGGAGTCCGTTTCAAAGTCGAGAAATTTTTCTTTCCATGGATTTGCAGTTCTCAGGAAAAATCAAACAAATGCCTTTTTTTTGTTTGTTTTTCTTTGCTTCTCTGAATAACTGGAGACGCATCCGAAGCTCAATGCCCCTTTTTTGTCTCTTTATAGTGATGTTCTCATGAACTCAAGCTTCTTTATATCACTTCTTCTGTTGCCTTGAAATTCTCCAGCCCCAGACTGCTATATATCATGGTATAGTGAGGAAAACCAAAGCTCTCGCTTACAGTTTAGATCGAAACTGTATTTATATTATTATCTGCATTTGAACTTGGTTTTTATTGACATTTTTATAATAAAATGATTAATTTTATTAATTCTTCCATTGTGTTTGAATGTTCTTGGGTAACTTAAGTGACACACAAAGGAATTAAACACAATTTTCACCTCAGGCTATACATGTTTCCATGCTAACGAAGCTAACGGAAGTTTTTCCGAGGTTAAATCTTTTCCTTGAAATTCTGCCTCCAATCACGACCAGTTCTTTGCTGATTGAAGTGTAATTATGTATCTGAATGATGTTGAACAGGTATACGAATGTGGTTTTATTTATAAACAGAGATATTTTTTGAGTGACCGACTCGGAAGACTTGCTAGCTTTGTACCTTTGGTGCAGCGTTAAAGAAGCTAACCTATCTCGCTTAACATATTTTGGCTGATTTGGCTCAATTTTAGGGAAATGAAACATTGGCTTTTACTAATTTTTATTTGAGATTAAACATCTATGTTCAGCAGTGTTACTTTTCACGATAAACTGAATTGTTAAAGGTCCCATGGCATGAAATTTTCACTTTCTGAGGTTTTTTAATGTTAAAATGAGTTCCTCTGACCTTCTTAAGTCACCCCAGTGGCTAGAAATTTCATAATGTGTAAACCAAACTATGCCCAACATTTGAGAATGGCGCGTCAAAACGGCGCGTTGATAAGCTCTTCCCTTTACTACGTCAGCAAGGGAGATGATCCCCACGCCCCCCCCTCTGGATTCCCACCCACTGTATGGATTGCCCGCCCAGTTGTAGTGAGGAGACCATAGAGGACACAACAACATGGCATCACCTAAGCGAGCGAAACATGGAAATTGCGCTGTACATGGATGTGACAGCACAGAAAAGAGTCTGTTTTTACTGCCGACGGGAGAGCCCCTGAAGACGCAGTGGCTTAATTTTATTTACTTCAATAATACGCCGTCGAGTCTACCTAAGACGGTGTATGTTTGTCGGAAGCATTTTCCTGATGAATGTTTCCACAACTTGGGACAGTACAGGGCAGGTTTTGCACATCAACCGTCACTGAAGCCTGGGTCCGTACCAAGCATCCCTGCCGCATCAGCAACAAACACCGAACAAGTAAGTGTATAACTGGTCGTTTTGCCGTGTTTTTTAAAATCGGTGCGTTAGCCTAGCAATGGCTACATTAGCTGTGCAGCTAACCGCTTCCTGCAGTTAGCCAGGTAATCTGCGCTACAAAACTAAAGAGCATGCTCTGTTAAACTGAGTTTAGTCTGGAAATTGACTGTAACTTATGAGCTTATGTTTGACTATTGCTCCGCAATGCATGTCTTCTGTTGGATAAGCGATATGTTGCTGTAGTTGCTGCTTCTATCCTCTTTGGTTATGGAGTGCGTGTTCAAGCCTAGGGTATTATACGTTCGTAAACTACCACTCCGAACACTCACTCTCTGTTCTCTGTGCCATGTTGAGTTTACGAAAGGAGTCCGAGGGAGAACAGGGTTTTGTCTTAGCAGCGTGGCTACAGGCGCTGATAGCAGCGAGTGTGTGTGTGTGTGTGCACGCAAACACTATACTACTATACTATACTACTAGTGTTGTACACACATTTTCCCACTCCCTTATTTAGACTTGTGAAGGAACCTGATTAGTGGTCATTTCTTCTTATGTTATGTATTTCTCATATTTATTTTTGTATGTCCATAATTTTCTGTCAGTATGTAGATCAGTATCAGTATAGAGATCTTGCAGTCACATGACCGGAAAGTACACAGCCGCCATCTTGTCGGTCAAAAACACCGCTGAATACTGCTGCACTCGTGTACAGAATGGATCAATTTCAACCGACGGACTACACGGCTCATTTTTCTAATGAACAGATAGCTAGATATATGTCTAAAATAAACGATCTACAGATTAGTGACCCTTATGGCTTACCAGACGGAGTTTTCACGACCGCGTCAGTGGATTTTGAACTGCCAGAGGTGGAATACCCAGACGTGTATAATTACCTCATTAACTTTCCCTCACTGTTCAGTGGTGAAGCACTGCGTGCTTATAAATCTCTGGACAGTTATCTTTACAGAAATTCAGAATTTGTCAGCGACTCAGATGTGGCATCTTGTAAACAAGAAAATAATCCTCACTGGATGGGTAAGTCACTTAAGTATTGAGTATAGCACTGACCAGCCGATTATAGACTAGAATAAGGTAATTCCAGCTGTAATTCCAAATCGTCCGTCTTGTTTACCCGGCGTTGGAGAGGTAGAGGCTTAGTAGTGGAGATTTGAGTGGTTGTTTTCTGAGCTTAGTCAACAGGCCGGCTCTGCAGCCTCGCTTTTGCTTCCGCTCCCGGCGCCGCCTCCTTCGCTTTGCTTCCAATAACAATCCATGGAGACCCCGCAGGTCTCGCTATCTCGTCCGGAATGTTGTGCATGCGATGGAAATCGCTACAAACCGTCATTTTCTGCTGGAAACCAATGTCCAGTAAGTCCATACGGTTGTAGTGGATATTGAAGTCCGGTACAGACGAACAACACGCAAAAATACACACAAAAAACATAAAAAACGTGCACAGGTAGGGAGAGCTTGTAGCCGCAGCCGTTGTAGTAGAATTGTATATAGTAGGTTTTTCCAGAAGAAAAGGTAGAAGCAGAAGTAGAACCAGAAATAGAAGTAGAAGGCGGAAATATGGCGTTTGACCGACAAGATGGCGTCCGTCACAATCTGGATCGGCTGTGACGTCACATGCAAGTGCTCCATTGCCATTGCTACTGTTCACACACGGCTAGCATGGCCGCAGCTTGGTCAAGCCCCTCCCCCTCCCCCCATGGCCCGCCCCCACCCTCTACCCTTCCCCGCCTCCTGCTTCTCATTAGCAAAACGACGCACTGGGAAAAGCGCTGAAATGGGGCTTTCTCCCAGGAGGCTATGTTTACGTGCCGAGGGTTCATTTCGAGAAAGGCTGCGGATATAACATCCGGAAGCCTCCACGAGCCCGTTTAAAGCATCAACAAACCACCATGCCATGGGACCTTTAAATTTATACAGCAGAGCTGTAACACACAAGCGGAATACCCTGATCTGTCCACCAGATGGCGGAAGAGCTACATGAAGCCAGCATCCAGATGTGCTTTCAATGATTTAGAGATTGTGATACAAAAAAATAAATGATGTCCAGATGCATCCTGTTTGGTCCTGCACTAGAGGAAAAACTCTCATCTTGCTAATATGAAAAATATTAAGGGGAGTTTATAAGCGGCTATTAACCAAAAAAACTTCCATTCTATTTCTACAATTATATTAATTCTCTAGATATTAGCCGTTTGACAATATTTGAGAATTCACATCCAGAACCTCAATAACTTAGTAAATTTCAGTTTAGACTTAATGTATTTTGTGGAAAAAGTATAAGACAAACTCCAACAGTTGTTGTGACCTTTTGAAGAACAGGTGTATGGATTCTGTGATCACGTGACACTTCAATTGCACACAGCTAAATCCATTTACATGGAACGGGGTAAATACTTTTTTTTTTTTTGCAACCTATTCATCTTCCTGAAAAACATGCACAAAATTCAGTATTATGGATTTGTGTTGATTTGATGATCTCATTTGAGTCCCTTTCAATGGAGAAGTTTTGGGGGGGGGGGCAGTACTCATGCAAACCAGTGTGCATATTGTACAAATCCTCTATATACACACCATTCACATTGTGATGACATTCCACATCAAACAGTATTCTTATTCTTGCGTCAACTCTCAAAGAGCCGACTCGTATGTAAACAACAAGTCACTTGGAAATATTTGAAGGTCCTGTACAAACTACATGATGTATAGTTTTTCAGGGTTTTATTAGTATTGCTCAATGGCACAATACTATTGTTATTCTTAAGTTTTATTATTATTATTCCTCTGCCAGATTTTTGGACCGTTTCTTCTCCCGCAGCTTTTGAGATAGAGACTCCAAATTGAAACGGTGTGGTATGATCAGGAATGGTGTGCTTGGATACAGCTTTTGGATTGACGCCCCGTTTTCTTGTTCTTGTCATTTTTCTGTCGGTTTTTCCCCCCAGAGACAATGAATGGGACTCATGTTTTGAGTCGTCCTGCTCACTTCATCAGAGACGCACCAAACTTGATGTGATCCCTCAAGCCAACTCCCTCGACACATAGATGCAATCGGTTTTGACCTGCACTCGTCTTTTCCTTTCCTTTTGCTTGTCCCTTTTTTCCTCCTTTCACTTCCATTCATTTTTCACCCATTCAAATGAATGGAGTTCTGCTCAGTTACACTTCACCACACATCCACGAAACTTCATATGGCACTTCAGGCCAACTGACCCCATCACATGATCTCACACAATCCCCCCCCCGCACGCGCACAAACTCCACACTCACAGTGACACACAAAGACACAAATATGCACTCACCCACAATGTTAAAGCTAGACGGTCTTTTGATTTCATAAAATCAGTGAAATTTCGTTCCAGCTGAAATTTGATCATTGTGATATATTTATTTTTGTAATATCTTTAAAAAAAAACCCAGGCTATTCTGTGGCTGGGAAGTTATTTAATTTGAGGGAATTAAAGCAAATAATGTGCATGAAATCACTCGCTTCGTGCAGTCCAGCAGACAGAGGAAGTCCGTGTGCACATGCGCAGGTTTACCTTCTTCTTCTTCTTTTGGGTTTTACGGCAGCTGGCATCCACAGTGTTGCATTACTGCCATCTACAGGTTTACCTTTGACCGTGCACTGACAGTTCCATCATTCTGTCGCTAAACGAACAGCTGATCACACCGAGGTGCTCGCTGAGCGCCGATATTTATTAGTTTGGTCCTGCATTTCCTTTCCTTCGTATATAACATAACGTCTTTTCTTCTCGCTTTCCGTGACTGTAGTTGGCCTTTCACATTTCATTCGCACACTCAGGTCCTCCATTTTTCTCTCCTGTTTCAAATTTGTATCCCACAATGCCTTAAGCGATCGGGGAAAGCCCACCATGTGATGCATGACGTCGTATCTTGAATTGGGTCATGGTGAAGCAGGAAAAAAATAGCGGAGAATTTAGGGCCACGTGGCGATAAATTCATTAATTGTTCTATTTTAAAAAACAAAAAACTTGGGAAGTCTGATTTGAATTCAGTAGCTTTTGGTCCACAAAACAAAAATAATTGAGTGTCGGGAAACTTCTTTTTATGACCTTCGCTTGAAAAATCTGAAAGGCAGTCTAGCTTTAAAGCTTTGCTGCATCTTGCAGGTTACTTCGCATTCTCTTTCGGGAATGCACTTTCGAGTTATTTTGAAAAATAATATTTAATGAAATGAGGGGTGCTGCTCCGAGGGAAGAAGACAACAATATAAAAGACAATGTGAAAGGAATATAATGGAACAGATTTTTTTCAGAGAATAAATTTTAAAAAATGTTTTTGGTAATTTAAAGCTGGAAGTGCGTGATATTTAGGCAAGATGATGTTGGTGGAGTGTTGATGTAGTTTATAGTGTTTATCAGGGAAAGGAGTAGATCTGGAGGATCCTCAGGCATAGTGTGTTTTGGTAAAGTGGGATGTATGGATGCTGTCAGTCCCCGACTCGCTTGCTCACTCGAGTTTGTTGACGTGTCGGGGCTGCTGCTTTATGTGCTGGGGCTCCCTCATGCCTGCGCTACCTTCTGGCTCTCCCCTTTTAGTTTTGCTGTCATAGTTAGTTTTGCCGGAGTCCCTGCTTGTACTCAGCGCAAAATGTATACTGTTCCTATTTATTCAGGTGACACTGGGCATGCCTAACAACCTGTGTTTTCTCTCTCTCCCGCGCCCCCCCAATCTGTCCCTCTGAGTTACATTTCAATCCTGAGATCGAGACACTGACCTTTTCTGCTCCTCGGACCTGCCTGATCCATCCTGATGCCCTATGTCTAGTTAGAGTCTCATCGCATCGCTCCTGTCGAGGACGGACCCATACGGACAGTTGAAAGTCGCACTTGGAAGACGCTCTGGACGCTTACAGTAATGCTTTTATGGCTGAGGACGACAGTTGACTTGCTAACTTTAGGACTGTCATGAACAGTTTTGCACTCAAGTTTCCATCAATGAAGAGTTTATAACATCAACGAAACTGACCATGTTAAAAGTGTTAATACCGTAAAATACCAAATAATAGCCCGGGCGATTATTTGTCTCAATCACGTAAGAGACCCGGCGCGTATTAGAGACTAGGCGGCTATTTGGAACAGGCGATTAATTCCTTCTTCACAAACACCTTCCCCAAAATCTACCTCAAAACGGGGAAAAAAATCATTCTCAGATAGGCCTACTTTTAACCAGTATAACTTACAGTTTGTTTAGAGTTAGATTACAGATAGCACGGTGCCGACTTCGGGGAATTTTGAAGACGCAGAATGCATCTTCGCATGGCACAGTCGGGGTGGATAAAGGATAAATCACACACCTTTTCCTGTTAATGACTAGTTAAGCGCATGCTTTACAAAATAATCAAGAAACCACACCATTGTCTGTGCGCAGCACTGTGATTTAATTACTCTGCAAAGTTATGGTCACTTGCTATCACCCTCACCCATGCAGCCTCCACCCTTTGCGCTTCGCGATGTCTGTCAATCTGAAATTGCATGGAGGGCGCGACGTTGAAGCAACATAATTAGGGTGCGAAGTGTCAAACCAAAGGGTTTTTTCTTATGCTGAAAAATAAGTGACCTGCAGTGGCTACATACTGTCATCTTGCATCACGTTTCTCTCCAAGACGTCTCCCTATTTGGCGGATATGAGCCTATTCCCCGAGTGAGTTGGTACGGTGGCTCGACCCCGTAGAAAACTTAAAGTTCGGATGAAAGTTAGTTGAATAGGTTACTGACTTGTAGGCCTACATGTTGCCTGCCTGACGCGTGCTTCTGCCCAACTTGCACGACAGATTACTTGTTGAAAAGGCCCCTTGGATTAGATTGGCCGCGAGCAGACTGAAATGCATGTTAGAACGCTCTCACCTTTTTTGTAAAGCGTCTTCCAGATCCGAATGGGTAAGGGCAAGTGAAATGGTATAAGGTCTTTAATAAAACTCAGTGTGTGCTTTGACGCATGCATTCGGCAATTTAGGTCGTTTAACAGAAGCAGCAGTCCAACCTTGGAAACCCGCAGTCCTCAATGTCACCACACACGCTGGCTTTCGTTGGGTATACCCAAAGGGGTGGCTAAGACATCTGTCAAAAGTTACGGAGTTGCATTCCTCAAGAAATATTACGGTAGACCAAGATTATAACATTGAAATGGCATGTTTATTATCACGTAACAAAATGTTGTAAACAGTATTATAGAAATAATTTCATTCATTCATTCATTCATTCATTCATTCATATTGTTTCGGTAGAAAACTATGCAATGCAAAATCGTTTAAACACCAGAAAACCAGAAAAGTGCTGGGCCTCAAGATTCTAGATAGAACGTTCGGACGCTTTTTTTTTTTTTTTTTTTAGACCCCGGCGAGTATTCGGAACCGGCCTTTATTTGTCACAACACACGCGTACACCCGGCCGTTAAAGGGAACTCGGCGGTTAATTGGAACTCGGCTATTATTTGGTATTTTACGGTAGTAGTTTTTCCTTGCCACCGTCGCCACAGGCTTGCTCATTGGGGATAGATGAGGGATAAAATTAGCTCATGTTTTAAGTAGTTCAAATTCTGTAAAGCTGCTTTGCGACAATTTTTATTGTTATTCAGTCTAAGATGACTCCAGACAAAGACGAAAGTGAGAATCGACCCAGTCCATGAACTTTTCTTCACAGGTGATTGTGCTCTAAGTGCATCCTCAGAAGTGCTGATGCAAGAAAGCGTGGACTCCTTTGCCTCTGTTTGTGACAACTTCAGATTAACCAGAAGCATGAAGAAGACAGAAGTCCTTTACCAGCCCTCTCCAGCAGATCAGTACGAAGAGCCCAACATCATGGTTAACGGAGAATCCCTGAAAAACACAGAGATTCACATACCTTGGCAGTACCATCAACCGCTAAGCGAACATCGATGATGAAGTCGATCTGAGAATCTCAAAAGCCAGCACTGCCTTTGGGCGCCTGAGAAACTCAGTCTGGGAGAGATGCGGCATCAAGCTAGACACCAAGCTAAGAGTCTACAATGCAGTAGTACTGACATCAGTCCTGTATGCATGTGAAACATGGACCACCTATGCACGCAAACTGAATCGCTTCCACCTCAACTGTCTCCGAAAGCTCCTCAGGATCACCTGGCGGGACAAAATACCTGACACAGAAGTCTTGGGTCGAACAAATTCCATCAGCGTGCACACCATGCTCAAGAAAGCACAACTTCGGTGGGCTGGCCACCTAACACGCATGGATGAGTGTCGTCTGCCCAAGAAACTTTTCTATGGCGAGCTGTTCAGAGGCAAGAGAATGCGTGGTGGACCAAAGAAGCGCTTCAAGGACAGCTTGAAAGTGTCACTCAAAGACATGGGAATAAATCCTGACAACTGGGAGCAGGTTGCTCAACAACGCTCGTCATGGCGCTCTGCAATCCACCAAGGCTGTCTGGCTTATGAAAAGAAAGAAGCCGAGATGCGCAACTGAAGAGACAAGCCAGGAAGAGTAGATCATCCAACTCTTCACAGCCAGCTCACTCCATCTTTATGTGCCTGATCTGCCAAAGGACGTTCCATGCTCGTATTGGTCTCATCAGCCATCAAAGAACCCACCGCACCGCCACATCAACTTATCGGAAAATCATTCACATCGTCTCGCCTGTCACAAATGATGCTCTTGGTCATCGTCACAAACGACGGACGAACAACAGTTGTTAAAAGGGCTATAGAAATCAAATTGACTTGACTCGTTTCACAGAAGATATTAGTCAAGTCAAGTTTGTTTGGATAGCGCTTTTAACAACAGACATTGTCCCAAAGCAGCTTTACAGAATCTGAATGACCCAAGACATGAGCCAATTTTATCCCTAATCTATCCCCAATGAGCAAGCCCTTGGCAAGGAAAAACTCCCCCAGATGACACGAGGAAGAAACCTCGAGAGGAACCAGACCCAAAAGGGAACCACAGGGGTGTAGCTTGGATTTTTCAAAGGTGGGGGGGGGTCACACTGACTGGCAGCCTGAGTACATACCCGCAGGTTTGTAAATGAAAAAATACATTGAATACATTTGAGAAAATAACGCGGTCTTTGCATCATTCTTTCATCTCATGTTGCGAGCTGTTGAGATGTAGGACAATGATTAGGCCAAATCAGCTTTATCCGGCAGTAGATGGATAGCATGGAAGAATACACTATGGCACTATGTTTGCATCGTTCTTTCATCTAAACAGGTATAAACTAGTTATAAACTAGTGCAATTAATCTTACCCTAGTCAACCGATGCAGATCTCTCTATTCTTGTTGTCTTACTGCTCATCGGCCAAAATGTTTCAAAGTAAAAGGCGTCGTGGATGACGAATGGCAAAGATGTCAATGTCGACCGCGCTACCATAGTGTATTCTTCCACGTTTTCTTGATCTTGTGTTCTAGAAACGGCACACTAAAACTTAATTTCGAAGCCACAAAATGCAACTTTGATGGAAAAAAACATGCAATGAATTGCTGATCTCTCTTTACGTTGAAAGAAGGAGGAAAGTTCCGCTTGTTTTGACATGGCGAATTAGTAACACGAGGAAATACTCGTAATTCACAACTAAAAAGACTGCAGCTACACTGACAGCTTGACCATACTTTCTAGTGCGATCGTGTTGTGCATTCGCAGAATTGGGTTTTCGCTCCCAAACCACAGGAAGTCCATACAAGGTTATAGAAACCCTAATGAGGCTGAAATGACAATCTAGTTTTTAAAAAAATGTTAGAAAAATTACAGTGGCCACTTTTCTAATATTCTTATGCGGCTATTGAAAAAAATGTATGGTCCGACAGGGGGGGGGGGGGGGGGGGGTCACGGGCACCCCAGGACCTCCCCCAGCTATGCCCTTGAACCAATCCTCACCTGGACAACAACAGACAACATGACAATAACAGTTTTAACCTGAAGTCAGTTTCGTTGTCATACCTCTTCATTAATGGAAACTCAAGTGCAAAACTGTTCATGAGAACTGCAGTCCCAAAGTTAGCAAGCCAACTGTCATCCTCAGTCACAAAAGCATTACTGTAAGCATCCAGAGCGTCTTCCAAGTGCGACTTTCAACTGTCTGTATGGGGCCGTCCTCGATTGGAGCGATGTGATGAGACTCCGACCAGACACAGGGCATCAGGATCGATGGAAAACTACCTCAGACGACATGAGGCAAAAACCTTGAGAAGAACCAGACTCAAAAGGGAACCTATCCTCGTTTGGGCAACAACAGACAAGATGACTATAACATTAACAGTTTTAACATGGTCAGTTTCGTTGATGTCATAACTCTTCATGGATGGAAACTTGAGCGCATGACAGTCCCAAAGTTAGCAAGTCAGCTGTCGTGCTCAACCATAAAAGCATTACTATAAGCGTCCAGAGCGTCTTCCAAGTGCGACTTTCAACTGTCCGTATGGGGACGTCCTCGACAGGAGCGATGTGATGAGACTCCAACCAGACACAGGGCATCAGGATGGACCTCCAGGCAGCTCCGAGGAGCAGAAAAGGTCAGGATCTCGATCCCAGGATTGACATGTAACTCAGAGGGACAACTCAGGGTGGCACGGTGGTGTAGTGGTGAGCACGGTCGCCTCACAGCAAGAAGGTTCTGGGTTCGAACCCAGCAGCCGGCGAGGGCCTTTCTGTGTGGAGTTTGCATGTTCTCCCCGTATCTGCGTGGGTTTGCTCCGGTTTCCCCAAAGACATGCAGTTAGGTTGATGTGGGGCAGCCTTGGGCTGAAGTGCCCTTGAGCAAGGTACCGAACCCCTGACTGCTCCCCGGGTGCTCTGGTGCGTGGGTGTTCACTGCTTCAGATGGGTTAAATGCAGAGGATGAATTTCACTGTGCATGTGACAAATAAAGGTTTCTTCTTAAATAATAAAAGACTGTGAAGGTCTTTTTTTTTCATAATAATAATAATTAATGTGTGTAAGAGGTACTCAGTTGCATTGAGCTGGATGGAGTGGACATTTACTCTGTGCGTGTGTTAGGGTTATGACTGTGAAAGTGTTTTCAAAATTTCTATTTTCCTGATGTTGCATTTGGTGAACTTTTACTCATATATTACTTTTTTGAAGTTATTTTTATTGGGTCGTGCAAAAACCTCCCGCACCCAACATCACCTCACTTTTGATAAATACATGTATATTATATAAATAAATCATGATTATAAAATAAATTCATTGAAAGATGTGTAAAGTACTTTTATATAACAGTAAATTGCTTAACAATTGTTGTAATAATAATTATAATTGTTAATTAATACATCTCATCTCATTATCTCTAGCTGCTTTATCCTTCTACAGGGTCGCAGGCAAGCTGGAGCCTATCCCAGCTGACTACAGGCGAAAGGCGGGGTACACCCTGGACAAGTCGCCAGGTCATCACAGGGCTGACACATAGACACAGACAACCATTCACACCTATGGTCAATTTAGAGTCACCAGTTAACCTAACCTGCATGTCTTTGGACTGTGGGGGAAACCGGAGCACCCGGAGGAAACCCACGCGGACACGGGGAGAACATGCAAACTCCACACAGAAGGGCCCTCGCCGGCCACGGGGCTCGAACCCAGGACCTTCTTGCTGTGAGGCGACAGCGCTAACCACTACACCACCGTGCCGCCTTTAATTAATACAAATTTAATAAATTTAAATTTGTATTAATTAACAATTATAATTAATTTCACCGGATGTGAAAAGCACATAAAGGTTCGTGAAGCTCCAGCCCACAGCACCACATGACAGTGTCACATTGTAAATTATTATTAAATTTTGTATTAATTAATAATTATTATTACAACAATTGCTAAGCAATTTATTGTTATATAAAAGTACTTTACACATCTTTCAATGAATTTATTTTATAATCATGATTTATTTATTTAATATAAATGTGTTCATCAAAAGTGAGGTGATGTTGGGTGCGGGAGGTTTTTGCACGACCCAATAAAAATAACTTCAAAAAAGTAATATATGAGTAAAAGTTCACCAAATGCAACATCAGGAAAGTAGAAATTTTGAAAACACTTTCACAGTCAGAACCCGAGTGTGTGTCCAGATGTGTATGGACAGATGTGTGTGTGAGTGTGTGCGCGCGCGCGTGTGCACGTGAGTGTCTGTGCGCGTGTAGGGCGGAAGTCGACTCGCGCTCGCGCACACTCAAATCTCATCTGGGACTGCTGAAGTGTAAACAGGCGGCTGAGGCTCAGTTTATTCCAGCTCGCTTCCCAGAAAACCGCTCGGCTCTGCGGTCTTTGTATGACTTTTCTGTGAGGTAAACGCCTGACTGGATTCCCCGGCTGTTTCTGTTTCCTCAGGAAAAAAAAAAACTATTATTATTATTATTTTTTTTAGTTTTAGTTTTTCTTTCCTCCGCCTTCATGAGCGGTTTCTCTTCACTGCAGCGTCATTAAGCACACTGTGCTTTTCACATCCGGTTTTTCCCCTCAGGGAAGGCGTTTTGTGTGATTCCTGAGGTAATTTCTTTCCCGTTGTGTCAGAATGATTCGGCGCGGTTTAACCTAGCTAGCCGGACCGGAATTGCTAGCGACATCCAGCGAACTGAGTCACGTCCAGCGGTTGCTACAACAACCGGAATTCGAAGATTCGAATGGCAGAAAGCGGTGGAGGAGAAGAAAGCCCCAGCTCCAGCCCCGGCTCCAGCTCCAGCTCCACTGGGAGGAGAATGCAAGGAGCAGAAAAAGCGAGCCCCAGCAACGTGAGGAAGAAGAACGGTGGAGAGAGCCCCGGTTCTGTGAGGATGAAGCCGCATCAGTCGCCCTCCATCCGGGCCGCGAGGTCTCACTCCGGCCACTCTTTCCGCAGAGTGACTCTGACCAAGCCGACTTTCTGCCACCACTGCAGCGACTTCATCTGGGGGCTTGTGGGCTACCTGTGTGAAGGTATGATCAGAGATGTTTTTCTCTTTGTGATTTGGATCAAACACAACACATTGAATGCAGTGGCGGCTCCTGAATTTTTTTTTTTTCTTTTCAGGGGGTGCAATTTTCCCCCGTTATGTCTACACGGACCATAAATGTCCACAGGACTGAAGTAGCAAGTCAACTGTTCTACAGAATGTTCTGTAAATAGATTTTGTACTTCAAACGCCATGACCAGCAAGAATTTTACAGACTGTGCAACTTAAGGATAAACAGGAAAGTGCACTTACTGTAACAAAACAGTGTAAATAGTTGGCTAACATAACAATAGCAGTTGAATAAATAGATGAGTGGATCTTAAGATCTTGCAATTACTGGTATTTACCAAGGATATTACCAAAGTGCTAACTCTCAGAGCAAAGTGTGGCAAATATAAAAATGCACATTGAAAACATCAAAAGTGAACGGATTCTGTGACTGTGTGTGTGAGAGTCACGAAGTCAACCAAACCCAGAAAAACACCACGGTGACTGGAACCCTCAGTTTCGTCTTTGCCTCGTAGAGCTAACTCGAACACTCCGCAAAATTTCACGCATTGGGTGAGCCGGTTTAATATGTGCCTGTTCTTGCTCACCTCATCGTTGTGGCGGTGAACTGCTAGCCTGTAGCCCTCATCCAGTTGTGTAGCGATGTTCACTCTCCCAAAAGCCAAAAATTTCAGGCAGCTGCCCATGTGAATCTTTGATGACTCATGTTTTTTTATTTTCTCCGACAAATGATCACGGGCGCAGATAGAGGGTGGGACGGGTGGGATTCGTCCCACCCAGATTTAAATTCACCTCGTTCGGTCCCCCCCACTTATAGGGAGGAAACAACGTCTATGCTGTCTTTCTTTGCATAAGGCAAACCTCACGGAAAAATCAAAAGACTGATTACCATTCGGTTTATTGAGGTGCACAGCAGTACATACATAGTTGCAACAACTCACATAAAACAAAACCAAGACTGATATTCGGTTGGTTGAGCTGCGCAGACTGCACAGGTTGTGAGCTCGAGCTTGGTTGCTATGGTTACCCACAACAAGTTTGACAGGCATATCAGGGACAGCTCCTAGTTCAGGACCCCAACATGGCATGATGAAGGGTGCCAAACCGAAAAGGCAGAAAACGATTGCATCGTTTTTTCAAAAAGCAACGACTGTAAGTAAACTGTGCCTTACTTTATCATATCACCTTGCTATTTTTTGATAGTCTGTTCAAAGTTATGTCGTAGTGAAAGTAAAATCGTACGGAGTAGAGATGCCTTTCTGGTAGCCTCCTTCTTTCGGTGGTAGCCTGTAGATACAGTGCTCAGAAGGCAGTTTTAATGTTCAATCTGGCGTTCCCTGCCATAATTTCAGCAAGCATATTGTTTCATAAGGAAACTTTGCGAAGAGTTGTTGACTGACTGCCGCTCACGCAACACACAGGAATAGTTAGAAAGTCAACACATGTTGACAACACATGTTGGAGGTGGGGTTGGTTTGCTGGCAGCTTTGTCCCCCCCAGTTCAAAAAACGTATCTGCGCCCCTGCAAATGATGCGTGTCCGAAACTCCAGTGACCGTCCAAGCAGTGTTGTCCGTGGAGCCACCTCCAGGGTGGAGAAGTAAGCAGGGGGAGCAGAAAACCGCTGAGGCGTCCTCGCAGCCAGCTCGCCAGGATTTGCGCTGGGACCCTGTTGAAGTAAAACCTCAAGTGTATGATTTTTTTCCCCCCTTGTCGAAATGTGTTTTATGTTTAGGTTTGGTCGAGGGGGGTCCAGCTTGTTTTGTTGCCAATTTACCTCGATTTGATCGCTGACTAAATGGAACTTCTTTTAAGGACCGCACTGAATTGCTTTCCGCATCCATTTCACCTCAGAAACTGAGCGGATCGAACGCAACTTTGCCGCGCTTCGCAGTGACGTAAGCACGTTAGGGCAAGCCCCCCCGGAACCCATAGAGATTGCATTGAAGTGTCAGTCAGGAGAAAAAAAATATATTAACATGGGACTCTATCAGTGAACTCTTGGGCGATTTTCAGCGTGACTGAAATCGCCCCAAAAGGGGCGGTACTCTAGAAGCAAGACTACCCTGATTGGACAATGATACCCAGAGACAGATTAAAATGGCCTCGAGCAGCGCTGGTGAAAGTTTGTTTTAAAAAAAGAAAAAAACCTTTTTAACCCCGCCGACAGTAGTCGGAGGGGTTATTCTTTTCACCTGCGTCAGTCTGTGTGTGTGTGTATCTGTCTGTCTGTCTGTCTGTGTGTCTGCAAGATATCTCAAGAACCAATGGATCGATTTGGACCAAATTTTGTACATGTGTTGCCAATCACCCAGGAAGGAAACCATTAAATTTTGGAGGTCAAAGGTCAAGGTCATGGCAGAACTTCGAAATTTTCGCCCAATGTATTTTAATAGGGAAAAGGCAGGGTTTGCACTCGTTAGAGTGTCCCTGTCTAGTTTTTTTTTCGTTTTGGCAGTGCGTTGCCCAATCGCCCTTATGCACCAGCTGCCCTTGATTGAATGAATGTGTTCAGATTATTTTTTTTCATTAGATTAGATCGAACTTTATTCATCCTTTTGGGAGGGTTCCCTCAGGGAAATTAAAATTCCAGTAGCATCATTACAGGAGAAACAGAGAATAGAAAAAAACCCTTTGTCACATGCACAGTGAAATTCATCCTCTGCGTGCACACACCAGAGCGCCCGGGGAGCAGTCAGGGGTTCGGTACCTTGCTCAAGGGCACCTCAGCCCAAGGCCGCCCCACGTCAACCTAACTGCAAGGGGAAACCCACAGGGAGAACATGCAAACTCCACACAGAAAGGCCCTCGCCGGCCGCTGGGTTTGAACCCGAAACCTTCTTGCTGTGAGGCAACTGTGCTAACCACTACACCACCGTGCCGTGTCATGATTTTTTACATCTCATCTCATCATCTCGAGCCGCTTTATCCTGTTCTACAGGGTCGCAGGCAAGCTAGAGCCTATCCCAGCTGACTACGGGCGAAAGACGGGGTACACCCTGGACAAGTCACCAGGTCATCACAGGGCTGACACATAGACACAGACAACCATTCACACTCACATTCACACCTACGGTCAATTTAGAGTCACCAGTTAACCTAACCTGCATGTCTTTGGAATGTGGGGGAAACCAGAGCACCCGGAGGAAACCCACACAGAAAGGCCCCTGTCAGCCGCTGGGCTTGAAGCCAGAACCTTCTTGTTGTGAGGTGACCGTGCTAACCACTACACCACCGTGCCGTGTAGTGGTTTTTTACATATGCAAATATAAAAAAGAATTAAGATATGGGAAAAAAAAGTCTAGCAGGAGAGGTATTGCACATTGTCCAGTATTGCTTTTTGTCAGGCTAGGCTACTGCTCCTTCCCATCTTCTGTCCTCCTCTGACCCCCCCCCCCGAGAGGAGTTGTACAGTCTGATGGCGTGAGGGACAAAGGAGTTTTTAAGTCTGTTCGTCCTGCACTTGGGAAGGAGCATTCTGTCACTGAACAGGCTCCTCTGGTTGCTGATGACGGTGTGTAGAGGGTGACTGGCATCGTCCATGATGTTCAATAGTTTGTCCATAGTCCTCTTCTCTGCCACCGTCACCAGAGAGTCCAGCTTCATGCCGGCCCGCCTGATCAGTTTCTCCAGCCTGGATGTGTCCTAATGCTGTTGCACAAACAAGTATTTGCGCACATGTTAGCTGGTGCACGGATCTGTATCTCATGCAAACGCACACATGGTCAGACGAGAAGGTGAGAAACAGAAGCACTCAACTCTGCAGGGCAGGAAATAAATATATTTAACAAGAGTGCACAAGAGAGAACCCGACTAAACTGTCAAGTAAAGAAGGAAACAGTTTTTGTTTTTTTTTTTCTTTCTATCTCTTTTGATTCTCTGTCTCAATTTGTCTGGTGTCCTTTTGTCCGTGTCCATATCTGTCTGGCTGTCTTGTGGTGTCCAGACAGACACGGCATCCAGAATAGATTCAGGAGAACTCCTTTGAGGATCTTGAGCAGTATATGACCCAGCTGGACTGGGCTTCAGCTTGTGCAGATGACACAGTTTCTGATACGACCTTTGACATGAGCCACAGTGACCTGGAAGCTCACATTCAGGAAATAGAAGAGCGAGCTTTGAAAGAACACCGGAAAATCATAGTCAAAGACATACACAATGCCATTGATCGTCTGCCGTCTCTGTGTCTGCTTTCTTTTGAATACAAACTAACGAAGTACGTTTGACTTGAGTAGTGTACTTTACTTGAGTATTTTTTTGGAAACTTATGATTTTAACTTCACTACATTTGAAAGGCAGATATCGTACTTTTCACTGCACTACATTTCTGTCAAAGTCCTCGTTACTACGAAGCAGCTTGGAAACTGGATGCGTTTTTCTTTTCCTTTCTAAAACGTGATAGTTTTTTTTTTTCCCTCCCCAGGTGACACAAGAGTCATATACAGTCTATGGACGTGACAAAATCAAGTTCAGTCGTTTCTCAGCAGCGTTATTTAACACGATCAGTTGATGGCAGAATGGAAGGAGGCGGTTCTTATGGAGAATGCACACGCATTCATGGCCCATGAACCCACGTTTCAGTTTTCTCAAAGGATTAAAGATTCGTTTCATTTTAAATATTTGCTTTATTTGCCTAAAACGAACCACGTCACAGCCTACAAAAACTCGACGTAAAGGTTTTATTCCAAGAGAAAGCTTGCAACGAAGTTGTCTGTGCGTTTAGAGCTAGTGATAACGTTGCAATAGCTATGCAGTCTGGTTCATCAAATGACTTTCAATGGATTTGCCCGCCAAGTTGCCGTAGCCTTGACCACGGCTAACGTTAACACAGTTAACTTGGACACTATTAGTTTGCATGTAAAAACGGAGTTACGCTAACATGAATAGCGTTAACTTCTCTGAAGTGCTTTCAGAAATGTTTTAGCATAATCTTGTCAAATAAACAATGGAGAAATCTTTCTTTTCTAGTAGCATTAGCTATCCAATATGATTTCGAGTTTGACAAGAGTTTGCTAGCATGTCAGGTGGTGTTTCACTGACTAGCTAGCGCAACGTTAAACCACCATGACTGTACAGCACGCGTTCATTTTGTCAAACCAGTAGGTTGCTTCAGAGGCATTCAGTTTTGTAAGCGTTGTGGCAATAATACAACAATGCACTGACAGAAAATGTACTTTTGATACTTAAGTATTAAAGCAAGTACTTTAACTTAAGTAAAAATTTGACTGTACAACTTTCACTTGTATCGGAGTAACATTTGACCAGCGGGATCTAGAGCTGTGCAATATATCGTATTTTTATCGCGATATCGATATTGGTGTCAAACGATATCAAAATTCATAATATCGATATGAAACGATTTTTTGTCATTTGTCGAAAGGGACGTGCACAATATTTCTACAATGGCAATAAAACAACAATAACATTGACGTGACAGTAAGGTAAAACGAACCCTTCTGTCCCCTAAGGCACACCGTAGCCTTGCATACGTCATCCATTCTACTCCCGCGATATCTCCGCAACAGTAAAAAATCAATTCTTCTGTTTTCATACGTGTCGGGTGATTTGATATATTGATTTCTTAATATGTTGTTTGATTTGCTTGCTAATAGTTATAATAATACAATTAACATATTTACGTCATATTTTTGGATGTGGGACTGGGTAATGTAAAAATGGCATCTACGGAAGAAAACAAGCACAACAATATTAGCACATATCCAGCTTGCTAGCTGTGTTAGATGTGTTAAACCGTGTGGATTTAAGTGGAATAATTGCGAGTCGTCCTGTGGTCAAGGCAGCGTTTTAAGGTAAGGCAATTTGGTTATTAATGTTGCCTGCCGCGGCATGTTTACTTGGGTTCATTTGATTTTGACTTGTGCATCTGCAGCTAGCATCATGCTTTGAAGTAGGTTCTGCTAAGGACGGGTTTATTGCGCGATGTAGACGGACTCAGATGTAATTACATTGTTTTTAAAATTCCGTGCGCTTAAAACGGTGTCCCCCTGCTAATCATGTAGCCCTAATCATGTGTTGCTTTTACTTTTCGAGTGAAATATCTCTGCAAATGGTATTTCAATGCTGACATGCCAAAAAGATAGCGGAGTCCACATTTGGAAGATGAAGGAAGAGAAGCCTGATGCTTGAAAATAGATCGCTTAATCCACAACGCATATCTGTATTTGAGACATAACCTGCAACTAGTGGGGATGTTTTGGAATGACTGTGCGTAGGGTGTTTTTGGCCACAGAACACTAACCCACAGTAGTAGGAGGACTACTGGGTTCGTGGATTTTGTCTGTTGACTGAGCGACGCATGGTGTTTGCCTTGTGCCATTACACGTAGCATCTAGCCGCAGTGCCACCTACACTTTCAGGGAATGTTTACATGCCGCTGAGCTATTTTCATGTATGTTAATTCTTAAGGACTTGTCTCTATATTGTGCGTGTTCACACACGGACTGGCCATCGGGAGTAGCGGGAGTTTTCCCGGTGGTTCAGTGTGGGCCGGCGGAGAAAAAAACAAAACAGTTGCGCGCTGGCCTTTAATATGATAAGCAATGTTAACAGTTTCTTTAAGAAACTGTTAACATTGTTTATTACAGTTGCGCGCTGGCCTTTAATATGATAAGCAATGTTAACAGTTTCTTAAAGAAACTGTTAACATTGCTTATCATATTAAAGGCCAGCGCGCAACTTTTTTTTTTTTTTTTTTTTCTCCGCCGGCCCACAAACTCCCGCTACTCCCAATGGCCGGTCCGTGTGTGTGCGTGTTTTAATGTTGGTGTCTTAACAACACACAAGCTTACGTTGTAGTGTGTGTGTGTGTGTGTGTGTGTGAGAGAGAGAGATTTTATCCTTGGCTGGCTACGAGCCAGTGTGGACGTTATGCAGTAATCACTGGTAATACCAGCGCTGGCTCCATCCTCTGTGATCGGAAATGTTGAGTGAGGAGAACGTGAGCCTTGTGCAGGCTATAGGACCTATGCAAAGTACGCGCTTGCACAGTAAATAGTTTAAGTAAAAGGCGTTTCAGGGTACAACGGGAAGGGTTGACAGGTAGCCTATGAGGCCTGTACTATAAAAATGTGGCCCGGTGCCTCAGGTGTTGATGATCAGGGCTTTAAAAAAAGGTGTATAAATATCGTTTTAAAAATCGCGATATCGATATTTACTGAAAAAATCGTGATATTGATTTTTTCCAATATCGAGCAGCCCTAGCGGGATCTGTACTTTGACTTGTCTACTTTGTCCACCTCTGTGTACAGAATGTGTATTGAATTGCTGTCTCTGGGAAAGGAGCAAGATTGGTTGATTACGCTCGATTTCAGGAGTTCTTAATTGGCCGAAGATGTCCAGCTTCCTATTTTGAAGTGTGGACTGCGTTGATGGAGCTCAAAACAGAATACATGTGCATCAATAAGAATGGGGATGAGAATGTTGTGAAGATGCAAGGAGTAGATGTAAAGAAAGTTGGTGAATTCAAGTACCTGGGGTCAACTGTGCAGGAAAATGGGGGCTGCGATAGGAAAGTCCCAGCAAAAGTGAAAGGTAAGATGTATAAGACAGTAGCGAGACCAGCTGTGCTGTATGGATTGGAGACCGTACCCTTAATGAAGAGACAGGAGGTGGTGGAGTTGAGGATGTTAAGGTTTGCGATGGGAGTGATAAGGTTGGACAGGATAAGGAACGAGCGCATGAGAGGGACAGGACATGTGGAGAGCTTGGGAATTCAGCTAAAAGAGATGAGACTGAGATGGTATGGGCACATCCTGAGAAGAGATGCAGAGCATGTCGAGGATGGAGCTGCCAGGCACACGAAAACAAGGAAGGCCAAAGAAGATACATGGATGTGGTAAGAGAGAACATGAAAGTGGCAGAGAAGGATGAGGAAGACGGGGAGCAATGGAAACGAAAGATCTGCTGTGGTGACCCCTAATCGGGAGCAGCCAAAAGAAGAAGATGGAGCTGAGAGAGAAAGAGTGGAGGGTTAGCGGTCGCTCGTTATTGTCATCATCCCGTTGCCAGCAAGGGTCGTCATTGGTGTCTCTCAGGTATGTAAACGTGGCCGAGCCCATCCCTCTCCAACGGACAGTTTAGAGTAGCCAGTTAGCCCAAGTGCATGTCTTTGGGCTGTTGAGGAAACTCACACAGATGCGGGGAGAACATGCAAACTTGACACAAAGACCCCCGTTGGCCACTGGTCTTTGGCAACAGCACTAAGGCGAAAATCAGGCAGCAGATTGGCCGTGTTTGTGTGTACATCCGTGCTCAGCCACCCGCTTGTGCTTATTTGCTCAAGTCCCATTCCATATCTCTCAGTCTGGAGAAAATCACCACACCACAATCGGATAGACGTCGTAACCCGTAATCGAATGCCTCTTGAAAGACAGAAAGAAAATAGATTTTTGCAGAAATGCTGTGAGGTCTATCGATGGAACAACCAGGAGCTTTTTAAAGTGCAGAAAGCACTCGGCTCTGTCAAAGGTTAATGCGTTCCAGGAAAACAGCAAAGGCTCCTGGTTTGCCTGGAGAATTTTCCGCAGCATCAGAGCAGCTTTTGGTATTCGGAGTTCATGCAGAAATACGTTTCTGATTTACAACTTGTTGAACGCTTGCGATATCCGCTCAGAGGAGAATCTCAGGATTTGATAGCACGCCTGTATTTATTTAAAAAATATATATACAATACTGTTGCGCTTTTTTAAATTTTTATTTTTTGCCCCCCCCCGTTCAATGATACTTTATCTGCACTGGACGGTTTATTTATAAAAAAAAAAAAAAAAACATTCACACTGAATGAGAGAAAAGCTGAAGTATGAAATTTTCACATCATATCTGCTGCTTCCAGTCAGTTTGAAGCTGTTTATTATTTTTTACTTGAAGGAAAAATATCACGATATCCACCAAACACATTCTAGGACATAACATCTCATGGATATTGTATCGTCAAATCGCCCGCCTCCAACTATGGTTTTGTGGGTGTGGCTTTGGAACCTTGGGAAGATCTGTAATTGTTTGGCGTTTGTGTTTCAAAACAGCCGAGTTCCACCAAAATCCCAGACGGCCTCTTTAATCTCGAGTTATTCAACCATCAGGACTCGGCCTCGCTTGATTACATGAACATGGTTTTCAATTAGCAGTGATAAGAGCTGGAAATATTTGCGTGAAAGCAGCTGCATGCTTTCAGGTTGAGGCTGAGTAATTTTGAAAACATTTCAGCTTTTAGATTGCATTAACATGATGTTGCTCATCGTGACAAATAGAGAACTGCGGTCAGTATTTTAAAGTACTTCAGCATGAGCAGTCTTATCTCTTTCTCACGGCAACACCCTGAATGCTTCAGACAAGCACCTTTTATTACTTGATCCGCCACATATTTGAAAGGGCGTCGATAGAACGACCTGCAAGACTGTTTCAGAAAAGCGAGCAGAGCAGTTCCACTCTCTGTTCGGTGCAGAATATTTTTCACTCCTCCATTTATTCATTATGACAAGGCAGGACATGCTGAGTGCATCGTGATGACAGCATGTGATCACGATTTCCTTTTTTCCATCGCCATCACCCGTGATTCTCTCAGAATCCTCATCAGATGAGAGTTTTTTTTTTTTTTTTTGTGTCACGACACAGAGAAAGGCAAATCCTCTGCCTCCCAAGTGCTTACGAGTGTTCTTCGACTGGTTCCTCCTGTTAGGAGATGAAACAGACAAAAAAAATGCACTTATGTTTGAAGTTGGGCAGCTCTCCAATGGTCACAGAGTTACGGTGTGGCTAACGGGAATATTTCCTCGAGAGACGCTGAATGATCACCGGGAAGCAGTCATTGGGGCTTGTGAAGTGGGCGGGACCCCAGCTCGTGATTGACGGCAGCGGAGTTGCCAGGCAGAGCCGTTTCACAAGTCATGATCGACTCTTCGAGGTTGACATGGCAACAGATGGGAATGGGAGATGGAGGAGCCTCTTCTGTAGACAAGGACTATGAGGAATTTCTGATGAGATGAGGAAATGTAAACGCACACATGCACGCAGGGCTTGTTACGGAATGATGCAGCGAATGGATACTTTAACTCGGTTGTTTGTTGGAAATGTGGCTTGCAGGCAAACATTTGAGACAAAACAACAATCAAATATAATATGTAGTATATGGACAAGCACAATTAAAAAAAAAACGCAGAGAAGGGGGGGGGTTATGAGTCATTACAGAGCATGGAAAAGTATTGTACCTTTTAATGTTTGTTTTTCTTGCCTGAAGGTCGATCGTTTTAAAATCAGTTTTTGTGTCTTGTTTGTTTTTTTTTCGGTTCAACCGTCTCACTCCTCGCCTGCAGGGTGTAATTCTTTAAATTCAATACTCTTGCATGGTGTTTATGCTTATAAATAAATAATTTAAAACCAGCCATGTTTTATTTCTCTCATTCATCCAACACAGCAGCAGTGCAATAAAGGACATTAAAGCAGCTTTTCCGTGTTTTTTTTTTTTTTTTTTTTTTAATTATTTTGGTCGGGAACACTTTCTCCTTTCACATGACATATCACTCGTCTTTGACTTTTGTGAAGGCAAGTTTGAAAAATCACAAACCATCCCTGTACATCTCATCAGAACAGTATCTCTGATTCAGAACCTTTCTTTCTTTCTTTCTTGTTTAACTTTCAGATTTATATTATTTACAGGCTGGATTATAGGATTACATTATCTTCTATGGCAGCACGGTGGTGTAGTGGTTAGCGCTGTCGCCTCACAGCAAGAAGGTCCTGGGTTCGAGCCCCGTGGCCGGCGAGGGCCTTTCTGTGCGGAGTTTGCATGTTCTCCCCGTGTCTGCGTGGGTTTCTTCCGGGTGCTCCGGTTTCCCCCACAGTCCAAAGACATGCAGGTTAGGTTAACTGGTGACTCTAAATTGAGCGTAGGTGTGAATGTGAGTGTGAATGGTTGTCTGTGTCTATGTGTCAGCCCTGTGATGACCTGGCGACTTGTCTAGGGTGTACGCCGCCTTTCGCCCGTAGTCAGCTGGGATAGGCTCCAGCTTGCCTGCGACCCTGTAGAAGGATAAAGCGGCTAGAGATAATGAGATGAGATGAGATTATCTTCTATTGAACTGGATGCTTCGTTCTGATGAAATATTCAGAGCATCAGCAGCTTCTGCAAGAAGGTTAGAGAAGCAGACTTGGGTCCGAAGGGTTGCCGGTTCGATTCCAGAGACTGGCAAGAAAAAACGCAAGGGGAGTTGAGTGAATGAATAGCACTTTCCCTTCCTCTGAATCATAATTGAAGTGCCCTTGAGTAAGGCACCCAACAGTCAACTGCTCCCCGGGTGCTGTAGCATAGCTGCCCACTGCTCTGGGGTTGTGTGTGTGTTTTTTCACTACTTCTTCAGATGGGTTAAATGCAGAGGAAGAATTTTACTGTGCTTGTGTCCAGATGACAAATAAAGGCTTCTTCTGATTTTCCTGATGATTATTGACACTCGTTCATTATCGTAGCCTGATCAGAATGGAAACGTCAGTGGTCACCGTATATGCATCATATCCTGAGATTGAACAAATCGCGTCATCTGTTTCTTTTCCTGTGACACATGTTCCTATGATATTGCGTGCTTTTACCGTAAGGAACCAAGTGCATGACATATTGGAAAGAGAGATGCTGATGAGTCGACCACTGACCATCTTCATCTTGAGTCGATGTTTATTGTCAGAGGAGAGTCCTCCAGGATGAGCAGTTAGCTGAAGATACTCGATGGTCATTTGTGATTGTGTGCTTTTAGCTGTTGTGGAACCTACAAATGTTGCCATGGTGATCAACATATAACCATTATGGGCTCCTCCCAGAGAAGCAAACCAAAGGATGTTTGAGAGTGTGTGTGTGTGTGTGTGTGTGTGTGTGTGTGTGTGTGTGTGTGTGTGTGTGTGTGTGTATGTTTTAATTTTTTTTATAATTTTTTTTTTCCTCTTTACCTTAGTCCAGAATTTACCAAATTTCTGCCACTACAGAGCCAATTGTATATCGACCAGCTGTATGTGTGGAGTGCATTCTGGAAAATCCACACACTCCATCTGCAGCTGAGGAAAAAGATAACGTGTTGCTGAGAATTCTTGTTTGGATGATTGGATGGATTTGGTTTCCATAGAGATGAACGTGCTTGATGGAATCATCTTCATGAGCCCAGTGAGATGCTCTTGATATATATATATATATATATATATATATATATATATATATATATATATATATATATATAATAGGAATATACAAAATCTAGATATGGTGTGTGTTTTTGTCCTGCATGTCGGGGAAAAGTTCTCATGGCCCTTCTGTTAGTGAGAACAGCTCAAGCCAGCAAGCCCACTTCCTGTCTCTGAGGAGGATACAAAACCTGAGACTGCGTCAGCGGACGAGCATGCGTGTGTGTGTGTGTGTGATCATGCTGTGTGGGTGGTTAGTAGTGTCTTCCTGGCCCTGCCAAGTGGCTGAAAAGTTTACTTGCCGTAATGTTGCTTTTTCCCCCAAATGCAGTCATGTCAGCGTCTCACTGAGACCTTGTTTTTGGCTTTGCATCCTGACCACAAACCCAATTGTGAAAGTGAACCTGAATCACTTTTCTCCAGAAAACATGACGTACGTTTACACCGAAATGTGTGTGTGTGTGTGTGTGTGTGTGTATAGTATGTGAAGTGGCAAATGTGAAAATCACAGTGTCAATTAAAAAAAAAAGGGGGGGAGAACATCAACAATTAACACACAGGTCAGGAAATAATGTGTGGAAAGATTCACTGATTCAAGCACCAGTCTTGGTAATTTTTATTATTTTTTCACCCCCCCCCCCCCCCCCCCCCCCCAAATTTGCGCACACATGATTTTCCACTTGTTCAGTGTTTGAAAAAACATTTGGTTTTACCCACTAAGTGATGATGTTTATCAAACGCAGAATCTGTTCTAAAAATATTAACCTCAACCCAGTTCAGTTATTTGACTCGAGACTCGCTGATGCCATAACCAAAATAAAACTTGGCTGGAACGTGACCGAGGCAGCCATCTTGGATCTGTCCAAGAATCCTCACTGCCTTCAACGTTTGAAGGTTGAGTTGTACCGTCAAGCTTCGCGATGCAATGATAATATCATGAAGATACAATCTCATTGGGTTCCCCTCGCAAAATCATATTTCTTTCTAAATCCACACTTGAGTGTGCGAACAGTAAATCTGCATTGCGTCGGCCCACGTCCCGCCGACCTGTCCGAGAGGATTTTCCGAAATTAAACAGAGCATCTTTTGTTGTAGACCGACACCTGATGTTGGAATTTAAGTAATAGTGCTGCTGAGAGACATGAAGGCTACAGAAGTTTATTCAGAAGCATCATAAAGATCAACATGGGTGAAGCTCAGAAGAACAAAGGTGTTTTTTTTTTTTTTTTTTAAATAGTCATTTCTGACCCACACGAGAGCAACTACAGAGGGCACTTCCTGTATTTCATACATCAGCCCTTGTTTTCACACTGGAGTGTGACTCGTGCTGTGTGTGTGTGTGTGTGTGTGTGTGTGTGTGTGTGTGTGTGTGTGTGTGTGTCCTGCTAATGGTTAACACAGTGGTACTATGTGTATGGAGATGTGAAAACTAGCTAACTCTCTCACACGTCTTTCTCTGCAGTGTGTAACTTCATGTCTCATGAGAAGTGTTTGAAGCATGTGCGGACCGTGTGTTCCTGCATGGCGCCCACCCTGGTGCGGGTGAGTGAGAACCTGCTAAAACTATCTCACACTCTCTCTCTCTCTCTCTCTCTCTCACTCTCACACACACACACACACACACACACAACACACCGGTCAGGTGATTAATTTATTCTTATCCTTGGAAATGAAACTTTTCACAATGAGGAAGCAGTGCAAGTCTTCCCTCGTGATATAGTTTCATTAACAAGGTGAGAATTCTGTGTCAAAATCATGCTTGCCATTTTCACATGGCTCTCACACCGGAGACTCCTTCCATAAATGCTGAGTGAACAGCAAACTCATGATTGGAAATGTATAAGAATGAGCGAATTAAGAAAAAAAATAAAATCGGGGATTTTCCTTCTTGTCAGAGCTGCTTTGATGGAAAATTAATCAATGCTTTCTGACCAATCAGAATCGAGTATTTGGCCATCATGGCAAGACAAATGCAGAAAATCCGTTGCGAATTTTTTAAGACAATTAAACATTCTGATGGAATCTGGGAGATATTTCGAGGAGTGTATTGTGACATGGTATGATTTCAGGATATGATGAGTTAGCGCTGAATTTTTCTTTCTCAAAAGGAGGCGTGGCCGAAAGTTGAAAAAGCAAATTGTATGTAAGAGGTGAATCAGATGAAAATTTAATTTTTTTTGAAAAACCCATATATCAATATAATGGATAGAATTTTCTGTAGAAACAGTGTTACTGAGCCAGACTTAGACATGCACAATCTTTAAGCTGGTAAATATTCAGCGTGCAGGTGTATACACACAGCGTTTTGCTGTTTATCCGATTCAGTAATTCATAAAGCTGCAGTTCTGTGTTTTAAAAAAACAAAACATGAAAACAAGGAGGCGTTAAATTGGCAGGCTGGCTTCGCTTCGCTTCTCTCGCCCACACACGCAGCCCTTTTAATGATTAGCCATCCATCCTGAGAGCTTCGGGATTCTCTCTCTCACCTAATTACAGCCGGGACCTGCAGAGTGATGCAACCACCATACTGAGACTGTGGCCTCTTCCACTTATGTTCATAAGGTTTCGTAATGTTCAGCTGCTCATTAAAATTCTGGTTAGTGACACACACCTTTATATTTCCATGAGAATCTCAACAAAAGCATCTTACTCTTCAACACAAGTTGAACTCTCGCACCCTTGATCATCTTTTTTGTATCGGGACAACTCGCTCGTAATAAGATAAGCGCCGAATGAAATTGGTTCACTCTGAATAAGTTAGCCCGTTGAAGCGTTCCTGCTCACAAAACAAATGAATGCGAAGTCCAGTTACTCGGACTGGAATAAAAATAGAAACTTTGTGCCTCAACTCCAGTGCCAGCTTTAGGTTCTACATCTCCTGTTGCTGTTTTTGCAGCTCTTCTGCTTTGAAAGAACCAGGTCCTTCTGAGCAGGAAACAAGGTCACTTCCTGTCGCCTACTGTAGGAAGTCCAGCAGGAGCCAGACAGGAAGTGGTCAAAGATGGATTTGTAGCCTGTGTGTTCACTGTCAGCATTGCTAAATTGTGTCACTCGCCTTTGCGGCGAGCATTGCTTCCTGTTTGGTTGAAGCGTTTTCTTGATCAACACCAAACGCTCGGACCAGGGCATCCGACTCTTAGGACGGCCTTAGTCTCTGTATCTCTTGTCACATCAACAGCTCTAAATCTTGCTTGCTCACTTGCAGGAGTGTTTGTTACCTGGATATTTTCCACGTTGTGCGTTTTTTAAAAAGGCAGTTTGTCTGAATCAGTCACCGATTCATAACAGCCAGGCAGCGTGTCTGTAAATAAGTTCACACCTTGTGATCTGCTTCGCTTCTCACATGGCACTTATAAGAAAAATCACAGCCCAAGGTCATAGAAGCTTCCAAGCTGTTTGTCGTGGTACGGTCGCTGTTTGTGTGTTAAATCTTAGTAAGACCTTGGTCCAGAGGCAGAACTGAGGTCATCTGCTCCAGCAGAGGCTTTCGAATGACGCTGATAACTAGAGCTTGAGTCATTGAAGGAGTGAACAGAGTTTCTTATCTGTATTTCAAGCACTCCAGAATTGTCATGTTCAGCAATGACTGACTATCCACACGCTGTGACATGTTTGGATATACATTCGCTCTTTCTGTATTCATGACTTGATATGTTAAAGGGGAAATTTTTTTTATTCGCAAAATTCTATTTATCTCATTTTATTAAATATAGGAATGCATTTCTGACCGCTATTTCGTCACTGCTCGAGCACGTTATGAGTGTTTGAAATACGCTCTGGAATATATCAGTCCGTATGTCAAAGCAACACCCGTAAACGAGATTAGTTGAGACCTGTGCGAGACATCATAGGACGAAAGTAAAGCGTACAGCGGAAATCAAAGTGGCCAACATCTGACAACGTTGTCAAAAGACGCGTGTGCCCTCTTTGGAATGATGATGTAATCAAGCTGGAAGTTTTCCCTGTGTCTGAAATCGCTCCCTGCTCACAATATAGGGCACTATGTAGTGTGGACGCCATTTTGTAGCGCTGTCCGAAACCTTGGTGAGGATTATGTAGGAAACGCGCTCGGTATAATATGCATTTATCACAAAAACACGCACGTGTATTTATTATTTTGAAAACACACCAGCTGACTGATTTGGCACATTTTAATTGTGCGACAGTAATGACGTAAATACCAGCGCGCCGGAATTGTCCTTATCTTGCCGTCTTTCCAGCTCTTCTCTACTCCACGTTGGTTCGAAGTCGTATGGAATAATCTCCATCACTGATGAAGCTGGCAAATCTCAAAATTAATCTAAATTGGAATGATATGGCG